>NW_026735716.1:0-104675 GCF_949786415.1 Peromyscus eremicus
TTCTTTTGTTCTGAGCAAGCTCACTGTTCGGACCCCATAGGAAACACAGTAGAATAGAAGAGTGCTCTTTTCTCCAAAGCAGAGTGTGTTTCTTGGAAGGCGAGCTAGCGTTTGTTTCCCAGTCCTAAATGGAGTTGAATCACATGCAGTTTCTGGTCCTACGAGCAAGGGATGTTTTCTGGTAAGGAAAGTCACTATTGCGCTCCCTTTGACATACACAATTCAAATAGAACTCCCGGCTTTTCCCAGGAAGTACAGTGTATTCGACTGAAGAGGAGCTACTGTTCTTCTCAGTTTCCTAAGCAGAGTTGAACTAGATATGGCCTGTGTGTGTAGGAAGCACAGATCTTTGGTTCTGAGCAAGCTCACTCTTCTGGCCTATAGAAAACATAGTAGAGTAGAAGAGTGCTCTTTTCTCAAAAGCAGAGTGTGCTTCTTGTAAGGCAAGCTAGCGTTTGTTTCCCAGTCCTAAATGGAGTTGAATCACATGCAGTTTCTGTCCTACGAGCAAGAGATGTTTTCTGGAAAGGAAAGTCACTATTGTGCTCCTTTTGCCATACACAGTTCAAATAGCACTCGCGTCTGTTCCCAGCAAGTACAGTGTATTGGACTGAAGAGGAGCTACTGTTCTTGTTAGTTTCCTAAGCAGAATTGAACTAGATATGGCCCGTGTGTATAGGAAGCACAGTTCTTTTGTTCTGAGCAAGCTCACTGTTTGGACCCCATAGGAAACACAGTAGAGTAGAAGAGTGCTCTTTTCTCAAAAGCAGAGTGTGTTTCTTGTAAGGCGAGCTAGCGTTTGTTTCCCAGTCCTAAATGGAGTTGAATCACATGCAGTTTCTGGTCCTACGAGCAAGAGTTTTTTTCTGGTAAGAAGAGTCACTATTGCGCTCCCATTGCCATACACAGTGCAAATAGCACTGGCGTCTGTACCCAGCATGTACAGTGTATTGGACTGAAGAGGATCTACTGTTCTTGTCAGTATCTTAAGCAGAATTGAACTAGATATGGCCCGTGTGTGTAGGAAGCACAGTTCTTTTGTTCTGAGCAAGCTCACTGTTCTGGCCCTATAGGAAACACAGTAGAGTAGAAGAGTGCTCTTTTCTCAAAAGCAGAGTGTGTTTCTTGTAAGGTGAGCTAGCGTTTGTTTCCCAGTCCTAAATGGTGTTGAATCACATGCAGTTTCTGGTCCTACGAGCAAGTGTTGTTTTCTGGTAATAAGAGTCACTATTGCGCTCCCATTGTCATACTCAGGGCAAATAGCACTGGCCTCTGTTCCCAGCATGTACAGTGTATTGGACTGAAGAGGATCTACTGTTCTTGTCAGGTTCCTAAGCAGAGTTGAACTAGATATGGCCCATGTGTGTAGGAAGCACAGTTCTTTTGTACTCAGCAAGCTCACTCTTCTGGCCCTATAGGAAACACAGTAGAGTAGAAGAGTGCTCTTTTCTCAAAAGCATAGTGTGTTTCTTGTAAAGCGAGCTAGCGTTTGTTTCCCAGTCCTAAATGGAGTTGAATCACACGCAGTTTCTTGTCTTAGGAGCAAGAGTTGCTTTCTGGTAAGAAGAGTCACTATTGCGCTCCCATTGCCATACACAGTGCAAATAGCACTGGCGTCTGTACCCAGCATGTACAGTGTATTGGACTGAAGAGGATCTACTGTTCTTTTCAGTTTCCTAAGCAGAGTTGAAATGGATATGGCCCGTGTGTGGAAGAAGCACAGTTCTTTTGTTCTGAACAAGCTCACTGTTCTGACCTCATAGGAAACACAGTAGAGTAGAAGAGTGCTCTTTTCTCAAAAGCAGAGTGTGTTTCTTGTAAGGCGAGCTAGCGTTTGTTTCCCAGTCCTAAATGGAGTTGAATCACATGCAGTTTCTGGTCATACGAGCAAGAGTTGATTTCTGGTAAGAAGAGTCACTATTGCGCTCCCATTGTCACACACAGGGCAAATAGCACTGGCGTCTGTTCCCAGCATGTACAGTCTATGGGACTGAAGAGGTTCTACTGTTCTTGTCAGTTTTCTAAGCAGAATTGAACAAGATATGGCCCGTGTGTGTAGGAAGCACAGTTCTTTTGTTCTGAGCAAGCTCACATTTCGAACCCCATAAGAAACACTGTAGAGTAGAAGAGTGCATTTTTCTCAAAGGCAGAGTGTGTTTCTCTAAGGCGAGCTAGCATTTGTTTTCCAGTCCTAAATGGAGTTGAAATACACATGAAGTTTCTGGTCCTACCAGCAAGAGTTGTTTTCTGGTAGAAGAGTCACTATTGCGCTCCCTTTGCCATACACAGTGCATATAGCCCTCGCGTCTGTTCCCAGCAAGTGCAGTGTATTGGACTGAAGAGGAGCTACTGTTCTTGTCAGTTTCCTAAGGAGAGTTGAACTAGATATGGCCCATGTGTGTAGGAAGCACAGTTCATTTGTACTCAGCAAGCTCACTGTTCTGGCCCTATAGGAAACACAGTAGAGTGCTCTTTCATCAAAAGCAGACTGTGTTTTTTGTAAGGCGAGCTAGCGTTTGTATCCCAGTCCTAAATGGAGTTGAATCACATGCAGTTTCTGGTCCTACGAGCAAGAGTTGTTTTCTGGTAAGAAGAGTCACTATTGCGCTCCCATTGCCATACACAGTGCAAATAGCACTGGCGTCTGTACCCAGCATGTACAGTGTATTGGACTGAAGAGGATCTACTGTTCTTGTCAGTTTCCTAAGCAGAATTGAACTAGATATGGCCCGCGTGTGTAGGAAGCACAGTTCTTTTGTTCTGAGCAAGCTCACTGTTCTGGCCCTATAGGAAACACAGTAGAGTAGAATAGTGCTCTTTTCTCAAAAGCATAGTGTGTTTCTTGTAAGGGGAGGTAGCGTTTGTTTCGCAGTCCAAATGGAGTTGAATCACATGCAGTTTCTGGTCCTACGAGCAAGAGTTTTTCTTTTAATAAGAGTCACTATTGTGCTCCCATTGCCATACTCAGGGCAAATAGCACTGGCCTCTGTTCCCAGCATGTACAGTGTATTGGACTGAAGAGGATCTACTGTTCTTGTCAGGTTCCTAAGCAGAGTTGAACTGGATATGGCCCATGTGTGTAGGAAGCACAGTTCTTTTGTGCTCAGCAAGCTCACTGTTCTGGCCCTATAGGAAACACAGTAGAGTAGAAGAGTGCTCTTTAATCAAAAGCAAAGTGTGTTTCTTGTAAGGCGAGCTAGCATTTGTTTCCCAGTTATAAATGGAGTTGAATCACATGCAGTTTCCGTTCCTACGAGCAAGAGTTGTTTTCTGGTAAGGAAAGTCACTATTGCGCTCCCATTGCCATACACAGTGCAAATAGCACTCGCGTCTGTTCCCAGCAAGTACAGTGTATTGGACTGAAGAGGATCTACTGTTCTTGTCAGTTTCCTAAGCAGAGTTGAACTAGATATGGCCCGTGTGTGTGAAGCACAAATCTTTTGTTCTGAGCAAGCTCACTGTTCTGGCCTATAGTAAACACAGTAGAGTAGAAGAGTGCTCTTTAATCAAAAGCAGAGTGTGTTTCTTGTAAGGAGAGCTAGCGTTTGTTTCCCAGGCCTAAATGGAATTCAATCACATGCAGTTTCTGGTCCTACGAGCAAGAATTGTTTTCTGGTAAGAAGAGTCACTATTGCGCACCCATTGCCACACATAGTGCAAATAGCACTGGCGACTGTACCCAGCATGTACAGCGTATTGGACTTAAGAGGATCTACTGTTCTTGTCAGTTTCCTAAGCAGAGTTGAACTAGATATGGCCCGTGTGTAGGAAGCACAGTTCATTTGTTCTGAGCAAGCTCACTGTTCGGACCCCTTAGGAAACACAGTAGAGTAGAAGAGTGCTCTTTTCTCAAAAGCAGAGTGTGTTTCTCGTAAGGCGAGCTAGGGTTTGTTTCCCAGTCCTAAATGGTGTTGAATCACATGCAGTTTCTGGTCCTACAAGCAAGAGTTGTTTTCTGGTAAGAAGAGTCACTATTGTGGTCCCATTGTCACACACAGGGCAAATAGCACTGGCGTCTGTTTCCAGCATGTACAGTCTATTGGACTGAAGAGGTTCTACTGTTCTTGTCAGTTTCCTAAGCAGAATTGAACAAGATATGGCCCGTATGTGTAGGAAGCACAGTTCTTTTGTTCTGAGCAAGCTCACGTTTCGAACCCCATAGGAAACACAATAGAGTAGAAGAGTGCATTTTTCTCAAAGGCAGAGTGTGTTTCTTGTAAGGCGAGCTAGCGTTTGTTTCCTAGTCCTAAATGGAGTTGAAATACACATGCAGTTTCTGGCCTACGAGCAAGAGTTGTTTTCTGGTAAGATGAGTCACTATTGCGCTCCCTTTGCCATACACAGTGCAAATAGCCCTCGCGTCTGTTCCCAGCAAGTACAGTGTATTGGACTGAAGAGGAGCTACTGTTCTTGTCAGTTTCCTAAGCAGAGTTGAACTAGATATGGCCCATGTGTGTAGGAAGCACAGTTCTTTTGTACTCAGCAAGCTCACTGTTCTGGCACTATAGGAAACACAGTAGAGTACATGTGTGCTCTTTCCTCAAAAGCAGACTGTGTTTTTTGAAAGGCGAGCTAGCATTTGTTTCGCAGTCCTAAATGGAGTTGAATCACATGCAGTTTCCGTTCCTATGAGCAAGAGTTGTTTTCTGGTAAGAAAAGTCACTATTGTGCTCCCTTTGCCATACACAGTGCAAATAGCACTCGCGTATGTTCCCAGCAAGTACAGTGTATTGGACTGAAGAGGAGCTACTGTTCTTGTCAGTTTCCTAAGCAGAATTGAACTAGATATGGCCCGTGTGTGTAGGAAGCACAGTTTTTTTGTTCTGAGCAAGCTCACTGTTTGGACCCCATAGGAAACACAGTAGAGTAGAAGAGTGCTCTTTTCTCAAAAGCAGAGTGTGTTTCTTGTAAGGCGAGCTAGCGTTTGTTTCCCAGTCCTAAATGGAGTTGAATCACATGCAGTTTCTGGTGCTATGAGCAAGAGATGTTTGCTGGTAAGAAGAGTCACTATTGCACTCCCATTGCCATACACAGTGCAAATAGCACTGGCGTCTGTACCCAGCATGTACAGTGTATTGGACTGAAGAGGATCTACTGTTCTTGTCAGTTTCCTAAGCAGAATTGAACTAGATATGGCCGTGTGTGTAGGAAGCACTGTTCTATTGTTCTGAGCAGGCTCACTGTTCTGGCCCTATAGGAAACACAGTAGTGTAGAAGAGTGCTCTTTTCTCAAAAGCAGAGTGAGTTTCTTGTAAGGCGAGCTAGCGTTTGTTTACCAGTCCTAAATGGAGTTGAATCACATGCAGTTTCTGGTCCTACGAGCAAGAGTTTTTTCTGGTAATAAGAGTCACTATTGCGCTCCCATTGTCATACTCAGGGCAAATAGCACTAGCCTCTGTTCCCAGCATGTACAGTGTATTGGACTGAAGAGGACCTACTGTTCTTGTCAGGTTCCTAAGCAGAGTTGAACTAGATATGGCCCATGTGTGTAGGAAGCACAGTTCTTTTGTACTCAGCAAGCTCACTGTTCTGGCCCTATAGGAAACACAGTAGAGTACAAGAGTGCTCTTTCCTCAAAAGCAGACTGTGTTTCTTGTAAGGCAAGCTAGCGTTTGATTCCCAGTACTAAATGGAGTTGAATCACATGCAGTTTATGGTCATATGAGCAAGAGTTGTTTTCTGGTAAGAAGAGTCACTATTGCGCTCCCATTGTCACACACAGAGCAAATAGCACTGGCGTCTGTTCCCAGCATGTACAGTCTTTTGGACTGAAGAGGTTCTACTGTTCTTGTCAGTTTCTTAAGCAGAATTGAACAAGATATGCCCGTGTGTGTAGGAAGCACAGTTCTTTTGTTCTGAGCAGGCTCACATTTCGAACCCCATAGGAAACACAGTAGAGAGAAGATTGCTCTTTTCTCAAAAGCAGAGTGTGTTTCTTGTAAGGCGAGGTACTGTTTGTTTCCCAGTCCTAAATGGAGTTGAATCACATGCAGTTTCCGTTCCTACGAGCAAGAGTTGTTTTCTGGTAAGAAAAGTCACTATTGTGCTCCCTTTGCCATACACAGTGCAAATAGCACTCGCGTATGTTCCCAGCAAGTACAGTGTATTGGACTGAAGAGGAGCTACTGTTCTTGTCAGTTTCCTAAACAGAATTGAACTAGATATGGCCCGTGTGTGTAGGAAGCACAGTTCTTTTGTTCTGAGCAAGCTCACTGTTTGGACCCCATAGGAAACACAGTAGAGTAGAAGAGTGCTCTTTTCTCAAAAGCAGAGTGTGTTTCTTGTAAGTTGAGCTATCGTTTGTTTCCCAGTCCTAAATGGAGATGAATCACATGCAGTTTCTGGTGCTACGAGCAAGAGATGTTTTCTGGTAAGAAGAGTCTCTATTGTGCTCCCATTGCCATACACAGTGCAAATAGCACTGGCGTCTGTACCCAGCATGTACAGTGTATTGGACTGAAGAGGATCTACTGTTCTTGTCAGTTTCCTAAGCAGAATTGAACTAGATATGGCCGTGTGTGTAGGAAGCACTGTTCTATTGTTCTGAGCAGGCTCACTGTTCTGGCCCTATAGGAAACACAGTAGTGTAGAAGAGTGCTCTTTTCTCAAAAGCAGAGTGAGTTTCTTGTAAGGCGAGCTAGCGTTTGTTTACCAGTCCTAAATGGAGTTGAATCACATGCAGTTTCTGGTCCTACGAGCAAGAGTTTTTTCTGGTAATAAGAGTCACTATTGCGCTCCCATTGTCATACTCAGGGCAAATAGCACTAGCCTCTGTTCCCAGCATGTACAGTGTATTGAACTGAAGAGGACCTACTGTTCTTGTCAGGTTCCTAAGCAGAGTTGAACTAGATATGGCCCATGTGTGTAGGAAGCACAGTTCTTTTGTACTCAGCAAGCTCACTGTTCTGGCCCTATAGGAAACACAGTAGAGTACAAGAGTGCTCTTTCCTCAAAAGCAGACTGTGTTTCTTGTAAGGCAAGCTAGCATTTGTTTCCCAGTACTAAATGGAGTTGAATCACATGCAGTTTATGGTCATATGAGCAAGAGTTGTTTTCTGGTAAGAAGAGTCACTATTGCGTTCCCATTGTCACACACAGAGCAAATAGCACTGGCGTCTGTTCCCAGCATGTACAGTCTATTGGACTGAAGAGGTTCAACTGTTCTTGTCAGTTTCTTAAGCAGAATTGAACAAGATATGCCCGTGTGTGTAGGAAGCACAGTTCTTTTGTTCTGAGCAGGCTCACATTTCGAACCCCATAGGAAACACAGTAGAGAGAAGATTGCTCTTTTCTCAAAAGCAGAGTGTGTTTCTTGTAAGGCGAGCTACTGTTTGTTTCCCAGTCCTAAATGGAGTTGAATCACATGCAGTTTCCGTTCCTATGAGCAAGAGTTGTTTTCTGGTAAGGAAAGTCACTATTGCGCTCCCATTGCCATACACAGTGCAAATAGCACTCGCGTCTGTACCCAGGTTGTACAGCGTATTGGACTGAAGAGGATCTACTGTTCTTTTCAGTTTCCTAAGCAGAGTTTAACTAGATATGGCCCGTGTGTGTAGGAAGCACAGTTCTTTTGTTCTGAGCAAGCTAATTGTTCAGACCCCATAGGAAACACAGTAGAATAGAAGAGAGCTCTTTTCTCAAAAGCAGATTGTGTTTCTTGTGAGGCGAGCTAGCGTTTGTTTCCCAGTCCAAAATGGAGTTGAATCACATGCAGTTTCTGGTCCTATGAGCAAGGGATGTTTTCTGCTAAGGAAAGTCACTATTGTGTTCCTTTTGCCATAAACAGTGCAAATAGCACTCACGTCTGTTCCCAGCAAGTACAGTGTATTGGACTGAAGAGGAGATACTGTTCTTGTCAGTTTCCTAAGCAGAGTTGAACTAGATATGGCCCGTGTGTGTAGGAAGCACCGTTCTTTGTTCTCAGCAAGCTCACTGTTCGGAACCCATAGAAAACACAGTAGAGTAGAAGAGTGCTCTTCTCTCAAAAGCAGAGTGTGTTTCTTGTAAGGCAAGCTAGCGTTTGTTTCCCAGTCCTAAATGGAGTTGAATCACATGCAGTTTCTGGTCCTACAAGCAAGAGTTGTTTTCTGGTAAGAAGAGTCACTATTGCACACCCATTGCCATACACAGTGCAAATAGCACTTGCGTCTGTTCCAGTCAAGTACAGTGTATTGGACTGAAGAGGAGATACTGTTCTTGTCAGTTTCCTGAGCAGAGTTGAACAAGATATGGCCCATGTGTATAGGAAGCACAGTTCTTTTGTTCTGAGCAAACTAACTTTCTGGCCCTATAGGAAACACAATAGAGTAGAAGAGTGCTCTTTTCTCAAAAGCAGAGTGTGTTTCTTGTAAGGCGAGATAGCGCTTGTTTCCCAGTCCTAAATGGAGTTGAATCACATGCAGTTTCTGGACATACGAGCAAGAGTGGTTTTCTGGTAAGGAAAGTCACTATTGCGCTCCCATTGTCATACTCAGGGCAAATAGCACTGGCGTCTGTTCCCAGGATGTACAGTGTATTGGACTGAAGAGGATCTACTGTTCTTGTCAGTTTCCTAAGCAGAATTGAACTAGATACATCCATGTGTGTAGGAAGCACAGTTCTTTTGTTCTGAGCAAGCTCACTGTTCTGGCCCTATAGGAAACACAGTAGAGTAGAAGAGTGCTCTTTTCTCAAAAGCAGAGTGTGTTTCTTGTAAGGCAAGATAGCGTTTGCTTCCCAGACCTAAATGGAGTTGAATCACATGCAGTTTCTGGTCCTACAAGCAAGAGTTGTTTTCTGGTAAGAAGAGTCACTATTGCGCTCGCATTGTCATACACAGGGCAAATAGCACTGGCGTCTGTTCCCAGCCTGTACAGTGTATTGGACTGAAGAAGATCTACTGTTCTTGTCAGTTTCCTCCGCAGAGTTGAACTCGATATGGCCCGTGTGTGTAGGAAGCACAGTTCTTTTGTTCTTAGCAAGCTCACTGTGCGGACCCCATAGGAAACTCAGTGCTCTTTTCTCAAAAGCAGAGTGTGTTAGTTGTAAGGCGAGATAGCATTTGCTTCCCAGACCTAAATAGAGTTGAATCACATGCAGTTTCTGGTCCTACAAGCAAGAGTTGTTTTCTGGTAAGAAGAGTCACTATTGCGCTCGCATTGCAATACACAGGGCAAATAGCACTGGCGTCTGTTCCCAGCATGTACAGTGTATTGGACTGAAGACGATCTACTGTTCTTGTCATTTTCCTATGCAGAGTTGAACTAGATATAGCCCGTGTGTGTAGGAAGCACAGTTCTTTTGTTCTGAGCAAGCTCACTGTTCTGGCCCTATAGGAAACACAGTAGAGTAGAAGAGGGCTCTTTTCTCAAAAGCAGAGTGTGTTTCTTGTAAGGCGAGCTAGCGTTTGTTTCCCACTCCTAAATGGAGTTGAATCACATGCAGTTTTTGATCCTTTGAGCAAGAATTGTTTTCTGGTAAGAAGAGACACTATTGTGCTCCCATTGCCGTACACCGTGCAAATAGCACTCGCATCCGTTCCCAGCAAGTACAGTGTATTGGACTGAAGAGGAGCTACTGTTCTCGTCAGTTTCCTAAGCAGAGTTGAACTAGATATGGCCCGTGTGTGTAGGAAGCACAGTTCTTTTGTTCTGAGCAAGCTCACTGTTCTGGCCCTATAGGAAACACAGTAGAGTAGAGGAGTGCTCTTTTCTCAAAAGCAGAGTGTGTTTCTTGTAAGGCAAGCTAGCGTTTGTTTCCCAGTCCTAAATGGAGTTGAATCACATGCAGTTTTTGGTCCTACGCGCAAGAGTTGTTTTCTGGTAAGGAAAGTCACTATTGCGCTCCCATTGCCAAACACAGTGCAAATAGCACTCGCATCTGTTCCCAGCAAGTACAGTGTATTGGACTGAAGAGGAGCTACTGTTCTTGTCAGTTTCCTAAGCAGAATTGAACTGGATATGGCCATTTGTGTAGGAAGCACAGTTCTTTTGTTCTGAGCAAGCTCACTGTACTGGCCCTATAGGAAACAGAGTAGAGTAGAAGAGTGCTCTTTTCTCAAAAGCAGAGTGTGTTTCTTGTAAGGTGAGCTAGCGTTTGTTTCCCAGTCAGAAATGAAGTTGAATCATATGCAGTTTTTGGTCCTACGAGCAAGAGTTGTTTTCTCGTAAGGATAGTCACTATTGCGCTCCCATTGACATACACAGTGCAAATAGCACTTGCGTCTGTTCCCAGCAAGTACAGTGTATTGGACTGAAGAGGAGCTACTGTTCTTGTCAGTTTCCTAACCAGAGTTGAACTAGATATGGCCCGTGTGTGTAGGAAGCACAGTTCTTTTGTTCTGAGCAAGCTCACACTTTGGACCCCGTAGCAAACACAGTAAAGAGGAAGAGTGCTCTTTTCTCAAAAGCCGAGTGTTTTTAAGTGTAAGGAGACCTAGTGTTTGCTTCCCAGTCCTAAATGGAGTTGAATCACATGCAGTTTCTGGTCTTAAGAGCAAGAGTTGTTTTCTGGTAAGAAGTGTCACTATTGCGCTCCCATTGCCATACACAGTGCAAATAGCAATTGCGTCTGCTCCCAGCAAGTACAGTGTATTGGATTGAAGAGGAGCTACTGTACTTGTCAGTTTCCTAAGCAGACTTGAACTAGATATGGCCCGTGTGTGTAGGAAGCACAGTTCATTTGTTCTGAGCAAGCTCACTGTTCGGACCCCATAGGAAACACAGTAGAGTAGAAGAGTACTCTTTTCTCAAAAGCAGAGTGTGTTTCTTTTAAGGCGAGCTAGCTTTGTTTCCAGTCGTAAATGAAGTTGAATCACATGCAGTTTCTGGTCCTACGAGTAGAGTTGTTTTTTGGTAAGAGGAGTCACTATTGAGCTCCCATTGCCATACACAGTGCAAATAGCACTTGCGTCTGTTCCAATCAAGTACAGTGTATTGGACTGAAGAGCAGATACTGTTCTCGTCAGTTTCCTAAGCAGAGTTGAACTAGATATGGCCCGTGTGTATAGGAAGCACAGTTCTTTTGTTTTGAGCAAGCTCACTTTCTGGCCCTACAGAAAACACAGTAGAGTAGAAGAGTGTTCTTTTCTCAAAAGCAGAGTGTGGTTCTTGTAAGGCGAGCTAATGTTTGTTTCCCAGTCCTAAAAGGAGTTGAATGACATGCAGTTTTTGGTCCTACGAGCAAGAGTTGTTTTCTGGTAAGAAGAGACACTATTGTGCTCCCATTTCCATACACAGTGCAAATAGCTCTCGATTCTGTTCCCAGCAAGTACAGTGTATTGGACTGAAGAGGAGCTACTATTCTTGTCAGTTTCCTAATCAGAGTTGAACTAGATACGGCCATGTGTGTAGGAAGCACAGTTCTTTTTTTCTGAGCAAGCTCACTGTTCTGGCCCTATAGAAAACACAGTAGAGTAGAAGAGTGCTCTTTTCTCAAAAGCAGAGTGTGTTTCTTGTAAGGTGAGCGAGCATTTGTTTCCCACCCCTAAATGGAGTTTAATCACATGCAGTTTTTGGTCCTACGAGCAAGAGTTGTTTTCTGGTAAGGAAAGTCACTATTGCGCTCCCTTTGCCGTACACAGCACAAATAGCACTCACGTCTGTTCCCAGCAAGTACAGTGTATTGGACTGAAGAGGAGCTACTGTTCTTGTCAGTTTCCTAAGCAGAGTTGAACTAGATATGGCCCGTGTGTATAGGAAGCACAGCTCTTTTGTTCTGAGCAAGCTCACTGTGCGGACCCCATAGGAAACTCAGTGCTCTTTTCTCAAACGCAGAGTGTGTTTCTTGTAAGGCCAGATAGCGTTTGCTTCCCAGACTTAAATGGAGTTGAATCACATGCACTTTCTGGTCCTACAAGCAAGAGTTTTTTTCTGGTAAGAAGAGTCACTATTGCGCTCGCATTGTCATACACAGGGCAAATAGCACTGGCGTCTTTTCCCAGCATGTACAGTGTATTGGACTGAAGATGATCTACTGTTCTTGTCAGTTTCCTATGCAGAGTTGAACTAGATATAGCCCGTGTGTGCAGAAAGCACAGTTTTTTCGTTCTGAGCAACCTCACTGTTCTGGCACTATAGGAAACACAGTAGAGTAGCAGAGTGCTCTTTTCTCAAAAGCAGAGTGTGTTTCTTTTAAGTCGAGCTAGTGTTTTTTTCTCAGTCCTAAATGGAGTTGAATCACATGCAGTTACTGGTCTTAAGAGCAAGAGTTGTTTTCTGGTAAGAAGTATCACTATTGTGCTCCCATTGCCGTACACAGTGCAAATTGCACTCGCATCTGTTCACAGCAAGTACAGTGTATTGGACTGAAGAGGAGCCACTGTTCTCGTCAGTTTCCTAAGCAGAGTTGAACTAGATATGGCCCGTGTGTGTAGGAAGCACAGTTCTTTTGTTCTGAGCAAGCTCACTGTTCTGGCCCTATAGGAAACACAGAAGAGTAGAAGAGTGCTCTTTTCTCAAAAGCAGAGTGTGTTTCTTGTAAGGCAAGCTAGCATTTGTTTCCCAGTCCTAAATGGAGTTGAATCACATGCAGTTTTTGGTCCTATGCGCAAGAGTTTTTTTCTGGTAAGGAAAGTCACTATTGCGCTCCCATTGCCAAACACAGTGCAAATAGCACTCGCATCTGTTACCAGCAAGTACAGTGTATTGGACTGAAGAGGAGCTACTGTTCTTGTCAGTTTCCTAAGCAGAATTGAAATGGATATGGCCATTTGTGTAGGAAGCACAGTTCTTTTTTTCTGAGCAAGCTCACTGTACTGGCCCTATAGGAAACACAGTAGAGTAGAAGACTGCTCTTTTCTCAAAAGCAGAGTGTGTTTCTTGTAAGGCGAGGTAGCGTTTGTTTCCCAATCCTAAATGGAGGTGAATCGCATGCAGTTTTTGGTACTACGAGCAAGAGTTGTTTTCTGGTAAGGAAAGTCACTATTGTGCTCCCATTGCCAAACACAGTGCAAATAGCACTCGCATCTGTTCCCAGCAAGTACAGTGTATTGGACTGAAGAGGAGCTACTATTCTTGTCAGTTTCCTAATCAGAGTTGAACTAGATATGGCCCGTGTGCGTAGGAAGCACAGTTCTTTTGTTCTGAGCAAGCTCACTGTTCGGAACCCATAGGACACATAGTAGAGAAGAAGAGTGCTCTTTTCTCAAAAGCAGAGTGTGTTTCTTGTAAGGCGAGCCAGCTTTTGTTTCCCAGTCCTAAATGAATTTGAATCACATGCAGTTTCTGGTCCTACGAGTAGAGTTATTTTTTGGTAAGAAGAGTCACTATTTCGCTCCCTTTGCCATACACAGTACAAATAGCACTTGCGTCTGTTCCAATCAAGTACAGTGTATTGGACTGAAGAGGAGCTACTGTTCTTGTCAGTTTCCTAAGCAGAGTTGAACTAGATGTGGCCCGTGTGTATAGGAAGCACAGTTCTTTTGTTCTGAGTAAGCTCACTGTTGTGACCACATAGGAAACACAGTAGAGTAGAAGAGCGCTCTTTTCTCAAAATCCGAGTGTGTTTCTTGTAATGCGAGCTAGTGTTTGCTTCCCAATCCTAAATGGATTTGAATCACATGCAGTTTCTGGTCCTACAAGCAAGAGTTTTTTCTGGTAATAAAAGTCACTATTGAGCCGGGCGGTTGTGGCGCACGCCTTTAATCCCAGCACTTGGGAGGCAGGGCCAGGTGAATCTCTGTGAATTCGAGGCCAACCTGGGCTACCAAGTGAGTCCCAGGAAAGGCGTAAAGCTACACAGAGAAACCCTTTCTTGAAAAACCAAAAAAAAAAAAAAAAGAAGTCACTATTGGGCTCCCATTTTCATACACAGTGCAAATACCACTGGCGTCTGTTCCCAGCAAGTACAGTGTATTGGACTGAAGAGGATCTACTGTTCTTGTCAGTTTCCTAAGCAGAATTGAACTAGATATGGCCCGTGTGTGTAGGAAGCACACTTCTTTTGTTCTGAGCAAGCTCACTGTTTGGACCCCATAGGAAACACAGTAGAGTAGAAGTGTGCCCTATTCTCAAAAGCAGAGCTTGTTTCTTGTAAGGCGAGCTAGCGTTTGTTTCCCAGTCCTAAGTGGATTGAATAAAATGCAGTTTCTGGACCTAAGAGCAAGAGGTGTTTTCTGGTAAGAAGAGTCACTATTGTGCTCCAATTGCTGTACACAGTGCAAATAGCACTCGCGTCTGTTTCCAGTAAGTACAGTGTATTGGAGTGAAGAGGAGCTACTGTTCTCATCAGTTTCCTAAGCAGAGTTGAACTAGATATGGCCCGTGTGTGTAGGAAGCACAGTTCTTTTGTTCTGAGCAAGCTCACTGTTCTGGCCCTATAGGAAACACAGTAGAGTAGAAGAGTGCTCTTTTATCAAAAGCAGTGTGTGTTTCTTGTAAGGCGAGCTAGCGTTTGTTTCCCAGTCCTAAATGGAGTTGAATCACATGCAGTTTTTGGTCCTACGCGCAAGAGTTGTTTTCTAGTAAGGAAAGTCACTATTGCGCTCCCATTGCCAAACACAGTGCAAATAGCACTCGCATCTGTTACCAGCAAGTACAGTGTATTGGACTGAAGAGGAGCTACTGTTCTTGTCAGTTTCCTAAGCAGAATTGAAATGGATATGGCCATTTGTGTAGGAAGCACAGTTCTTTTTTTCTGAGCAAGCTCACTGTACTGGCCCTATAGGAAACACAGTAGAGTAGAAGACTGCTCTTTTCTCAAAAGCAGAGTGTGTTTCTTGTAAGGCGAGCTAGCGTTTGTTTCCCAGTCCTAAATGGAGTTGAATCGCATGCAGTTTTTGGGACTACTAGCAAGAGTTGTTTTCTGGTAAGGAAAGTCACTATTGCGCTCCCATTGCCAAACACAGTGCAAATAGCACTCGCATCTGTTCCCAGCAAGTACAGTGTATTGGACTGAAGAGGAGCTACTGTTCTTGTCAGGTTCCTAATCAGAGTTGAACTAGATATGGACCGTGTGCGTAGGAAGCACAGTTCTTTTGTTCTGAGCAAGCTCACTGTTCGGAACCCATAGGACACATAGTAGAGAAGAAGAGTGCTCTTTTCTCAAAAGCAGAGTGTGTTTCTTGTAAGGCGAGCTAGCTTTTGTTTCCCAGTGCTAAATGAATTTGAATCACATGCAGTTTCTGGTCCTACGAGTAGAGTTATTTTTTGGTAAGAAGAGTCACTATTGCGCTCCCATTGCCATACACAGTACAAATAGCACTTGCGTCTGTTCCAATCAAGTACAGTGTATTGGACTGAAGAGGAGCTACTGTTCTTGTCAGTTTCCTAAGCAGAATTGAACTAGATGTGGCCCGTGTGTATAGGAAGCACAGTTCTTTTGTTCTGAGTAAGCTCACTGTTGTGACCACATAGGAAACACAGTAGAGTAGAAGAGTGCTCTTTTCTCAAAATCCGAGTGTGTTTCTTGTAATGCGAGCTAGTGTTTGCTTCCCAATCCTAAATGGATTTGAATCACATGCAGTTTCTGGTCCTACAAGCAAGAGTTTTTTCTGTAATAAAAGTCACTATTGAGCCGGGCGGTGGTGGCGCATGCCTTTAATCCCAGCACTTGGGAGGCAGGGCCAGGTGGATCTCTGTGAGTTCGAGGCCAACCTGGGCTACCAAGTGAGTCCCAGGAAAGGCGCAAAGCTACACAGAGAAACCCTGTCTTGAAAAACCAAAAAAAAAAAAAAGTCACTATTGGGCTCCCATTTTCATACACAGTGCAAATACCACTGGCGTCTGTTCCCAGCAAGTACAGTGTATTGGACTGAAGAGGATCTACTGTTCTTGTCAGTTTCCTAAGCAGAATTGAACTAGATATGGCCCGTGTGTGTAGGAAGCACACTTCTTTTGTTCTGAGCAAGCTCACTGTTTGGACCCCATAGGAAACACAGTAGAGTAGAAGTGTGCCCTATTCTCAAAAGCAGAGCTTTTTTCTTGTAAGGCGAGCTAGCGTTTGTTTCCCAGTCCTAAGTGGATTGAATCAAATGCAGTTTCTAGTCCTAAGAGCAAGAGGTGTTTTCTGGTAAGAAGAGTCACTATTGTGCTCCAATTGCTGTACACAGTGCAAATAGCACACGCGTCAGTTTCCAGTAAGTACAGTGTATTGGAGTGAAGAGGAGCTACTGTTCTCATCAGTTTCCTAAGCAGAGTTGAACTAGATATGGCCCGTGTGTGTAGGAAGCACAGTTCTTTTTTTCTGAGCAAGCTCACTGTACTGGCCCTATAGGAAACACAGTAGAGTAGAAGACTGCTCTTTTCTCAAAAGCAGAGTGTGTTTCTTGTAAGGCAAGCTAGCGTTTGTTTCCCAGTCCTAAATGGAGTTGAATCGCATGCAGTTTTTGGGACTACTAGCAAGAGTTGTTTTCTGGTAAGGAAAGTCACTATTGCGCTCCCATTGCCAAACACAGTGCAAATAGCACTCGCATCTGTTCCCAGCAAGTACAGTGTATTGGACTGAAGAGGAGCTACTGTTCTTGTCAGGTTCCTAATCAGAGTTGAACTAGATATGGACCGTGTGCGTAGGAAGCACAGTTCTTTTGTTCTGAGCAAGCTCACTGTTCGGAACCCATAGGACACATAGTAGAGAAGAAGAGTGCTCTTTTCTCAAAAGCAGAGTGTGTTTCTTGTAAGGCGAGCTAGCTTTTGTTTCCCAGTCCTAAATGAATTTGAATCACATGCAGTTTCTGGTCCTACGAGTAGAGTTATTTTTTGGTAAGAAGAGTCACTATTGCGCTCCCATTGCCATACACAGTACAAATAGCACTTGCGTCTGTTCCAATCAAGTACAGTGTATTGGACTGAAGAGGAGCTACTGTTCTTGTCAGTTTCCTAAGCAGAATTGAACTAGATGTGGCCCGTGTGTATAGGAAGCACAGTTCTTTTGTTCTGAGTAAGCTCACTGTTGTGACCACATAGGAAACACAGTAGAGTAGAAGAGTGCTCTTTTCTCAAAATCCGAGTGTGTTTCTTGTAATGCGAGCTAGTGTTTGCTTCCCAATCCTAAATGGATTTGAATCACATGCAGTTTCTGGTCCTACAAGCAAGAGTTTTTTCTGTAATAAAAGTCACTATTGAGCCGGGCGGTGGTGGCGCATGCCTTTAATCCCAGCACTTGGGAGGCAGGGCCAGGTGGATCTCTGTGAGTTCGAGGCCAACCTGGGCTACCAAGTGAGTCCCAGGAAAGGCGCAAAGCTACACAGAGAAACCCTGTCTTGAAAAACCAAAAAAAAAAAAAAAGTCACTATTGGGCTCCCATTTTCATACACAGTGCAAATACCACTGGCGTCTGTTCCCAGCAAGTACAGTGTATTGGACTGAAGAGGATCTACTGTTCTTGTCAGTTTCCTAAGCAGAATTGAACTAGATATGGCCCGTGTGTGTAGGAAGCACACTTCTTTTGTTCTGAGCAAGCTCACTGTTTGGACCCCATAGGAAACACAGTAGAGTAGAAGTGTGCCCTATTCTCAAAAGCAGAGCTTTTTTCTTGTAAGGCGAGCTAGCGTTTGTTTCCCAGTCCTAAGTGGATTGAATCAAATGCAGTTTCTAGTCCTAAGAGCAAGAGGTGTTTTCTGGTAAGAAGAGTCACTATTGTGCTCCAATTGCTGTACACAGTGCAAATAGCACACGCGTCTGTTTCCAGTAAGTACAGTGTATTGGAGTGAAGAGGAGCTACTGTTCTCATCAGTTTCCTAAGCAGAGTTGAACTAGATATGGCCCGTGTGTGTAGGAAGCACAGTTCTTTTTTTCTGAGCAAGCTCACTGTACTGGCCCTATAGGAAACACAGTAGAGTAGAAGACTGCTCTTTTCTCAAAAGCAGAGTGTGTTTCTTGTAAGGCGAGCTAGCGTTTGTTTCCCAGTCCTAAATGGAGTTGAATCGCATGCAGTTTTTGGGACTACTAGCAAGAGTTGTTTTCTGGTAAGGAAAGTCACTATTGCGCTCCCATTGCCAAACACAGTGCAAATAGCACTCGCATCTGTTCCCAGCAAGTACAGTGTATTGGACTGAAGAGGAGCTACTGTTCTTGTCAGGTTCCTAATCAGAGTTGAACTAGATATGGACCGTGTGCGTAGGAAGCACAGTTCTTTTGTTCTGAGCA
The DNA here is from genome assembly GCF_949786415.1 of Peromyscus eremicus. Taxonomy (NCBI): domain Eukaryota; kingdom Metazoa; phylum Chordata; class Mammalia; order Rodentia; family Cricetidae; genus Peromyscus; species Peromyscus eremicus. Next base: position 18,063 of record NW_026735716.1, read on the forward strand.
AGCTCACTGTTCGGAACCCATAGGACACATAGTAGAGAAGAAGAGTGCTCTTTTCTCAAAAGCAGAGTGTGTTTCTTGTAAGGCGAGCTAGCTTTTGTTTCCCAGTCCTAAATGAATTTGAATCACATGCAGTTTCTGGTCCTACGAGTAGAGTTATTTTTTGGTAAGAAGAGTCACTATTGCGCTCCCATTGCCATACACAGTACAAATAGCACTTGCGTCTGTTCCAATCAAGTACAGTGTATTGGACTGAAGAGGAGCTACTGTTCTTGTCAGTTTCCTAAGCAGAATTGAACTAGATGTGGCCCGTGTTTATAGGAAGCACAGTTCTTTTGTTCTGAGTAAGCTCACTGTTGTGACCACATAGGAAACACAGTAGAGTAGAAGAGTGCTCTTTTCTCAAAATCCGAGTGTGTTTCTTGTAATTTGAGCTAGTGTTTGCTTCCCAATCCTAAATGGATTTGAATCACATGCAGTTTCTGGTCCTACAAGCAAGAGTTTTTTCTGGTAATAAAAGTCACTATTGAGCCGGGCGGTGGTGGCGCATGCCTTTAATCCCAGCACTTGGGAGGCAGGGCCAGGTGGATCTCTGTGAGTTCGAGGCCAACCTGGGCTACCAAGTGAGTCCCAGGAAAGGCGCAAGCTACACAGGGAAACCCTGTCTTGAAAAACCAAAAAAAAAAAAAAATTACTATTGGGCTCCCATTTTCATACACAGTGCAAATACCACTGGCGTCTGTTCCCAGCAAGTACAGTGTATTGGACTGAAGAGGATCTACTGTTCTTGTCAGTTTCCTAAGCAGAATTGAACTAGATATGGCCCGTGTGTGTAGGAAGCACACTTCTTTTGTTCTGAGCAAGCTCACTGTTTGGACCCTATAGGAAACACAGTAGAGTAGAAGTGTGCCCTATTCTCAAAAGCAGAGCTTGTTTCTTGTAAGGCGAGCTAGCGTTTGTTTCCCAGTCCTAAGTGGATTGAATCAAATGCAGTTTCTGGTCCTAAGAGCAAGAGGTGTTTTCTGGTAAGAAGAGTCACTATTGTGCTCCAATTGCTGTACACAGTGCAAATAGCACACGCGTCTGTTTCCAGTAAGTACAGTGTATTGGAGTGAAGAGGAGCTACTGTTCTCATCAGTTTCCTAAGCAGAGTTGAACTAGATATGTCCCGTGTGTGTAGGAAGTACAGTTCTTTTGTTCTGAGCAAGCTCACTGTTCAGACCTCATAGGAAACACAGTAGAGTAGAAGAGTGCTCTTTTCTCAAAAGCCGAGTGTGTTTAGTGTAAGGCGACCTAGCGTTTGCTTCCCAGTCCAAAATGGAGTTGAATCACATGCAGTTTCTGGTCTTAGGAGCAAGAGGTGTTTTCTGGTAAGAAGAGTCACTATTGTGCTCCCATTGCCGTACACAGTGCAAATTGCACTCGCATCTGTTCACAGCAAGTACAGTGTATTGGACTGAAGAGGAGCCACTGTTCTCATCAGTTTCCTAAGCAGAGTTGAACTAGATATGGCCCGTGTGTGTAGGAAGCACACTTCTTTTGTTCTGAGCAAGCTCACTGTTCTGGCCCTATAGGAAACACAGTAGAGTAGAAGAGTGCTCTTTTCTCAAAAGCAGCGTGTGTTTCTTGTAAGGCAAGCTAGCGTTTGTTTCCCAGTCCTAAATGGAGTTGAATCACATGCAGTTTTTGGTCCTACGCGCAAGAGTTGTTTTCTGGTAAGGAAAGTCACTATTGCGCTCCCATTGCCAAACACAGTGCAAATAGCACTCGCATCTGTTCCCAGCAAGTACAGTGTATTGGACTGAAGAGGAGCTACTGTTCTTGTCAGTTTCCTAAGCAGAATTGAAATGGATATGGCCATTTGTGTAGGAAGCACAGTTCTTTTTTTCTGAGCAAGCTCACTGTACTGGCCCTATAGGAAACACAGTAGAGTAGAAGAGTGCTCTTTTCTCAAAAGCAGAGTGTGTTTCTTGTAAGGCGAGCTAGCGTTTGTTTCCCAGTCCTAAATGGAGTTGAATCGCATGCAGTTTTTGGTACTACGAGCAAGAGTTGTTTTCTGGTAAGGAAAGTCACTATTGCGCTCCCATTGCCAAACACAGTGCAAATAGCACTCGCATCTGTTCCCAGCAAGTACAGTGTATTGGACTGAAGAGGAGCTACTGTTCTTGTCAGTTTCCTAATCAGAATTGAACTAGATATGGCCCGTGTGCGTAGGAAGCACAGTTCTTTTGTTCTGAGCAAGCTCACTGTTCGGAACCCATAGGACACATAGTAGAGAAAAAGAGTGCTCTTTTCTCAAAAGCAGAGTGTGTTTCTTGTAAGGCGAGCTAGCTTTTGTTTCCCAGTCCTAAATGAATTTGAATCACATGCAGTTTCTGGTCCTACGAGTAGAGTTATTTTTTGGTAAGAAGAGTCACTATTGCGCTCCCATTGCCATACACAGTACAAATAGCACTTGCGTCTGTTCCAATCAAGTACAGTGTATTGGACTGAAGAGGAGCTACTGTTCTTGTCAGTTTCCTAAGCAGAGTTGAACTAGATGTGGCCCGTGTGTATAGGAAGCACAGTTCTTTTGTTCTGAGTAAGCTCACTGTTGTGACCACATAGGAAACACAGTAGAGTAGAAGAGTGTTCTTTTCTCAAAATCCGAGTGTGTTTCTTGTAATGCGAGCTAGTGTTTGCTTCCCAATCCTAAATGGATTTGAATCACATGCAGTTTCTGTTCCTACAAGCAAGAGTTTTTTGTGGTAATAAAAGTCACTATTGAGCCGGGCGGTGGTGGTGCACGCCTTTAATCCCAGCACTTGGGAGCCAGTGCCAGGTGGATCTCTGTGAGTTCGAGGCCAACCTGGGCTACCAAGTGAGTCCCAGGAAAGGCGCAAAGCTACACAGAGAAACCCTGTCTTGAAAAACCAAAAAAAAAAAAAAGTCACTATTGGGCTCCCATTTTCATACACAGTGCAAATACCACTGGCGTCTGTTCCCAGCAAGTACAGTGTATTGGACTGAAGAGGATCTACTGTTCTTGTCAGTTTCCTAAGCAGAATTGAACTAGATATGGCCCGTGTGTGTAGGAAGCACACTTCTTTTGTTCTGAGCAAGCTCACTGTTTGGACCCCATAGGAAACACAGTAGAGTAGAAGTGTGCCCTATTCTCAAAAGCAGAGCTTGTTTCTTGTAAGGCGAGCTAGCGTTTGTTTCCCAGTCCTAAGTGGATTGAATAAAATGCAGTTTCTGGACCTAAGAGCAAGAGGTGTTTTCTGGTAAGAAGAGTCACTATTGTGCTCCAATTGCTGTACACAGTGCAAATAGCACTCGCGTCTGTTTCCAGTAAGTACAGTGTATTGTAGTGAAGAGGAGCTACTGTTCTCATCAGTTTCCTAAGCAGAGTTGAACTAGATATGACCCGTGTGTGTAGGAAGCACAGTTCTTTTGTTCTGAGCAAGCTCACTGTTCAGACCCCATAGGAAACACAGTAGAGTAGAAGAGTGTTCTTTTCTCAAATCCGAGTGTGTTTAGTGTAAGGCGACCTAGCATTTGCTTCCCAGTCCAAAATGGAGTTGAATCACATGCAGTTTCTGGTCCTAAGAGCAAGAGTTTTTTTCTGGTAAGAAGTGTCACTTTTGCGCTCCCATTGCCATACACAGTGCAAATAGCACTTGCGTCTGTTCCAATCAAGTACAGTGTATTGGACTGAAGAGGAGATACTGTTCTTGTCAGTTTCCAAATCAGAGTTGAACTAGATATGGCCCGTGTGCGTAGGAAGCACAGTTCTTTTGTTCTGAGCAAGCTCACTGTTCGGAACCCATAGGACACATAGTAGAGAAGAAGAGTGCTCTTTTCTCAAAAGCAGAGTGTGTTTCTTGTAAGGTGAGCTAGCTTTTGTTTCCCAGTCCTAAATGAGTTTGAATCACATGCAGATTCCGGTCCTACGAGTAGAGTTATTTTTTGGTAAGAAGAGTCACTATTGTGCTCCCATTGCCATACACAGTACAAATAGCACTCGCGTCTGTTCCCAGCAAGTACAGTGTATTGTACTGCAGAGGAGCTACTGTTCTTGTCAGTTTCCTAAGTAGAGATGAACCAGATATGACCCGTGTGTGTACTAAGCACAGTTCTTTTGTTCTGAACAAGCTCACTGTTTGAACCCCATAGGAAACACAGTAGAGTAGAAGAGTGCACTTTTCTCAAAAGCAGAGTGTGTTTCTTGCAAGGCGAGCTAGCGTTTGTTTCCCAGTCCTAAATGGAGTTGAAATACACATGCAGTTTCTGGTCCTATGAGCTAGAGTTGTTTTCTGGTAAGAAGAGTCACTATTGCGCTCCATTTCCCGTACACAGTGCAAATAGCACTCGCGTCTGTTCCCAGCATGTACAGTGTATTAGACTGAAAAGGAGCTACTGTTCTTGTCAGTTTCCTAAGCAGAGTTGAACTAGATATGACCCGTGTGTGTAGGAAGCACAGTTCTTTTGTTCTGAGCAAGCTCACTGTTGCAACCCCATAGGAAACACAGTAGAGTAGAAGAGTGCACTTTTCTCAAAAGCAGAGTGTGTTTCTTGTAAGGCGAGCTAGCTTTTGATTCCCAGTCCTAAATGGAGTTGAAATACACATGCAGTTTCTGGTCCTATGAGCTAGAGTTGTTTTCTGGTAAGAAGAGTCACAATTGCGCTCCCTTTGCCATACACAGTTCAAATAGCACTCGCGTCTGTTCCCAGCAAGTACAGTGTATTGGACTGAAGAGGAGCTACTGTTCTTGTCAGTTTCCTAAGCAGAGTTGAACTAGATATGGCCCGTGTGTAGGAAGCACAGTTCTTTTGTTCTGGGCAAGCACACTGTTCTCGCCCTACAGGAAACAAAGTAGAGTAGAAGAGTGCTCTATTCTCAAAAGGAGAGTGTGTTTCTTGTAAGGCGAGTTAGCGTTTGTTTCCCAGTCCTAAATTGAGTTGAATCACATGCAGTTTCTGGTCCTATGAGCAAGAGTTGTTTTTTGGTAAGGAAAGTCGCTATTGCGCTCCCATTGCCATACACAGTGCAAATAGCACTCCCGTCTGTTCACAGCAAGTACAGTGTATTGGACTGAAGAGGAGCTAATGTTCTTGTCAGTTTCCTAAGCAGAGTTGAACTAGATATGAATCGAGTGTAGGAAGCACAGTTCTTTTGTTCTGAGCAAGCTCACTGTTTGGAACTCATAGGAAACACAGTAGAGTAGATGAGTGCCCAATTCTCAAAAGCAGAGTGTGTTTCTTGTAAGGCGAGCTGGCGTTTGTTTCCCAATCAAATGGAGTTGAATCACATGCAGTTTCTAGTCCTATGAGCAAGAGTTGTTTTCTGGTAAGAAGAGTCACTATTGCGCTCCCACTGCCATGCACAGTACAAATAGCACTCGCATCTGTTTCCAGCAAGTACAGTGTATTTGAATGAAGAGGAGCTACTGTTTTTGTCAGTTTCCTAAGGAGAGTTTAACTAGATATGACCCGTGTGTGTAGGAAGCACAGTTCATTTGTTCTGAGCAAGCTCACTGTTCGGACCCCATAGGAAACACAGTAGAGTAGAAGAGTACTCTTTTCTCAAAAGCAGAGTGTGTTTCTTGTAAGGCGAGCTAGCTTTTGTTTCCCAGTCGTAAAAGAAGTTGAATCACATGCAGTTTCTGGTCCTACGAGTAGAGTTGCTTTTTGGTAAGAAGAGTCACTATTGAGCTCCCATTGCCATACACAGTGCAAATAGCACTTGCGTCTGTTCCAATCAAGTACAGTGTATTGGACTGAAGAGGAGCTACTGTTCTTGTCACTTTCCTAAGCAGAGTTGAACTGATATGGCCCGTGTGTATAGGAAGCACAGTTCTTTTGTTTTGAGCAAGCTCACTTTCTGGCCCTATAGAAAACACAGTAGAGTAGAGGAGTGCTCTTTTCTCAAAAGCAGAGTGTGTTTCTTGTAAGGCGAGCTAGCGTTTGTTTCCCAGTTCTAAATGGAGTTGAATCACATGCAGCTTCTGGACGTACAAGCAAGAGTTGTTTTCTGGTAAGGAAAGTCATTATTGCACTCCCATTGCCATACATAGTGCAAATAGCACTCGATTCTCTTCCCAGCAAGTACAGTGTATTGGACTGAAGAGGAGCTACTATTCTTGTCAGTTTCCTAATCAGAGTTGAAATAGATATGGCCCGTGTGTTTAGGAAGCACAGTTCTTTTGTTCTGAGAAAGCTCACTGTTTGGACACCATAGGAAACACAGTAGAGTAGAAGAGTGCTCTTTTATCAAAAGCAGAGTGTGTTTTTTGGAAGGTGAGCTAGCGTTTGTTTCCCACCCCTAAATGGAGTTTAATCACATGCAGTTTTTGGTCCTACGAGCAAGAGTTGTTTTCTGGTAAGGAAAGTCACTATTGCGCTCCCCTTGCCATACACAGCACAAATAGCACTCACGTCTGTTCCCAGCAAGTACAGTGTATTGGACTGAAGAGGAGCTACTGTTCTTTTCAGTTTCCTAAGCAGAGTTGAACTAGATATGGCCGTGTGTAGGAAGCACAGTTCTTTTGTTCTGAGCAAGCACACTGTTCTGGAACTATATGAAACACAGTAGAGTAGCAGAGTGCTCTTTTCTCAAAAGCAGAGTGTGTTTCTTGTAAGGCGAGCTAGTGTTTGTTTCCAAGTCTTAAATGGAGTTGAATCACATGCAGTTTCTATTCCTACGAGCAAGAGATATTTTCTGGTAAGAAGAGTCACTATTGTGCTCCCATTGTCATTCACAGGGCAAATAGCACTGGCTTCTTCTCCCAGCATGTACAGTGTATTGCACTGAAGAGGATCTTCTGTTCTTGTCAGTTTCCTAAGCAGAATTGAACTAGATATGGCCATGTGTGCAGGAAGTACATTTCTTTTTTTCAGAGCAAGCTCACTGTTCGGACCCCATAGGAAATACAGTAGAGTAGAAGAGTACTCTTTTCTCAAAAGCAGAGTGTGTTTCTTGTAAGTCGAGCTAGTGTTTTTTTCCCAGTCCTAAATGGAGTTGAATCACATGCAGTTACTGGTCCTAAGAGCAAGAGTTGTTTTCTGGTAAGAAGAGTCACTATTGTGCTCCCATTGCCGTACACAGTGCAAATTGCACTCGCATCTGTTCCCAGCAAGTACAGTGTATTGGACTGAAGAAGAGCTACTGTTCTCATCAGTTTCCTAAGCAGAGTTGAACTAGATATGGCTCATGTGTGTAGGAAGCACAGTTCTTTTGTTCTGAGCAATCTCACTGTTCTCGCCCTATAGGAAACACAGTAGAGTAGAAGAGTGCTCTTTCTCAAAAGCAGAGTGTGTTTCTTGTAAGGCGAGCTACCGTTTGTTTCCCAGTCCTAAGTGGACTGAATCAAATGCAGTTTCTGGTCCTAAGAGCAAGAGGTGTTTTCTGGTAAGAAGAGTCACTATTGTGCTCCAATTGCTGTACACAGTGCAAATAGCACTCGCGTCTGTTTTTAGTAAGTACAGTGTATTGGAGTGAAGAGGAGCTACTGTTCTCATCAGTTTCCTAAGCAGAGTTGAACTAGATATGGCCCGTGTGTGCAGGAAGCACAGTTCTTTTGTTCTGAGCAAGCTCACTGTACTGGCCCTATAGGAAACACAGTAGAGTAGAAGACTGCTCTTTTCTCAAAAGCAGAGTGTGTTTCTTGTAAGGTGAGCTAGCGTTTGTTTCCCAGTCCTAAATGGAGTTGAATCACATGCAGTTTTTGGTACTACGAGCAAGAGTTGTTTTCTGGTAAGGAAAGTCACTATTGTGCTCCCATTGCCAAACACAGTGCAAATAGCACTCGCATCTGTTCCCAGCAAGTACAGTGTATTGGACTGAAGCGGAGCTACTGTTCTTGTCAGTTTCCTAAGCAGGGTTGAACTAGATATGGATGGCCCGTGTGCGTAGGAAGCACAGTTCTTTTGTTCTGAGCAAGCTCACTGTTCGGAACCCATAGGACACATAGTAGAGAAGAAGAGTGCTCTTTTCTCAAAAGCAGAGTGTGTTTCTTGTAAGGCGAGCTAGCTTTTGTTTCCCAGTCTAAATGAATTTGAATCACATGCAGTTTCTGGTCCTACGAGTAGAGTTATTTTTTGGTAAGAAGGGTCACTATTGCGCTCCCATTGCCATACACAGTACAAATAGCACTTGCGTCTGTTCCAATCAAGTACAGTGTATTGGACTGAAGAGGAGCTACTGTTCTTGTCAGTTTCCTAAGCAGAGTTGAACTAGATGTGGCCCGTGTGTATAGGAAGCACAGTTCTTTTGTTCTGAGTAAGCTCACTGTTGTGACCACATAGGAAACACAGTAGAGTAGAAGAGTGCTCTTTTCTCAAAATCCGAGTGTGTTTCTTGTAATGCGAGCTAGTGTTTGCTTCCAGTCCTAAATGGATTTGAATCACATGCAGTTTCTGGTCCTACAAGCAAGAGATTTTCTGGTAATAAAAGTCACTATAGAGCCGGACGGTGGTGGCGCACGCCTTTAATCCCAGCACTTGGGAGGCAGAGCCAGGTGGATCTCTGTGAGTTCGAGGCCAACCTGGGCTACCAAGTGAGTCCCAGGAAAGGCGCAAAGCTACACAGAGAAACCCTGTCTTGAAAAACCAAAAAAAAAAAAGTCACTATTGGGCTCCCATTTTCATACACAGTGCAAATACCACTGATGTCTGTTCCCAGGAAGTACAGTGCATTGAACTGAAGAGGATCTACTGTTCTTGTCAGTTTCCTAAGCAGAATTGAACTAGATATGGCCCGTGTGTGTAGGAAGCACAGTTCTTTTGTTCTGAGCAAGCTCACTGTTTGGACCCCATAGGAAACACAGTAGAGTAGAAGTGTGCCCTATTCTCAAAAGCAGAGCTTGTTTCTTGTAAGGCGAGCTAGCGTTTGTTTCCCATTCCTAAGTGGATTGAATCAAATGCAGTTTCTGGTCCTAAGAGCAAGAGGTGTTTTCTGGTAAGAAGAGTCACTATTGTGCTCCAATTGCTGTACACAGTGCAAATAGCACTCGCGTCTGTTTCCAGTAAGTACAGTGTATAGGAGTGAAGAAGAGCTGCTGTTCTCATCAGTTTCCTAAGCAGAGTTGAACTAGATATGTCCCGTGTGTGTAGGAAGCACAGTTCTTTTGTTCTGAGCAAGCTCACTGTTCAGACCCCATAGGAAACCCAATAGAGTAGAAGAGTGCTCTTTTCTCAAAAGCAGAGTGTGTTTCTTGTAAGGCGAGCTAGCGTTTGTTTCCCAGTGCTAAATGAGTTTGAATCACATGCAGTTTCCGGTCCTACGAGTAGAGTTATTTTTTGGTAAGAAGAGTCACTATTGGGCTCCCATTGCCATGCACAGTACAAATAACACTTGCGTCTGTTTCCAATCAAGTACAGTGTATTGGACTGAAGAGGAGCTACTATCTTGTCAGTTTCCTAAGCAGAGTTGAACTAGATATGGCCCGTGTGTATAGGAAGCACAGTTCTTTTGTTCTGAGCAAGCTCAACTGTTCGGACCCCATAGGAAACACAGTAGAGTAGAAGAGTGTTCTTTCTCAAAAGCAGAGTGTGTTTCTTGTAAGGCGAGCTAGCGTTTGTTTCCCAGTCCTAAATGGAGTTGAATCACATGCAGTTTTTGGTCCTACACGCAAGACTTGTTTTCTAGTAAGGAAAGTCACTATTATGCTCCATTGCCAAACACAGTGCAAATAGCACTCGCATCTGTTCCCAGCAAGTACAGTGTATTGGACTGAAGAGGAGCTACTGTTCTTGTCAGTTTCCTAAGCAGAATTGAACTGGATATGGCCATTTGTGTAGGAAGCACAGTTCTTTTGTTCTGAGCAAGCTCACTGTACTGGCCCTATAGGAACAGAGTAGAGTAGAAGAGTGCTCTTTTCTTAAAAGCAGAGTGTGTTTCTTGTAAGGCGAGCTAGCGTTTGATTCCCAGTCATAAATAGAGTTGAACCACATGCAGTTTTTGGTCCTACGAGCAAGAGTTGTTTTCTCGTAAGGATAGTCACTATTGTGCTCCCATTGATATACACAGTGCAAATAGCACTTGCGTCTGTTCCCAGCAAGTACAGTGTATTGGACCAAAGAGGAGATACTGTTCTTGTCAGTTTCCTAAGCAGAGTTGAACTAGATATGGACCGTGTGTGTAGGAAGCACAGTTCTTTTGTTCTGAGCAAGCTCACTGTTTGGACACCGTAGGAAACACAGTAGAGTAGAAGAGTGCTCTTTTCTCAAAAGCCGAGTGTGTTTAGTGTAAGGCGACCTAGCGTTTGCTTCCCAGTCCAAAATGGAGTTGAATCACATGCAGTTTCTGGTCCTAAGAGCAAGAGATGTTTTCTGGTAAGAGGGTCACTATTGCGCTCCCATTGCCATACACAGTGCAAATTGCACTGGCGTCTGCTCCCAGCAAGTACAGTGTATTGGATTGAAGAGGAGCTACTGTACTTGTCATTTTCCTAAGCAGACTTGAACTAGATATGGCCCGTGTGTGTAGAAGCACAGTTCATTTGTTCTGAGCAAGCTCACTGTTCGGACCCCTAGGAAACACAGTAGAGTAGAAGAGTACTCTTTTCTCAAAAGCAGAGTGTGTTTCTTGTAAGGCGAGCTAGCTTTTGTTTCCCAGTCGTAAATGAAGTTGAATCATGCAGTTTCTGGTCCTACGAGTAGAGTTGTTTTTGGTAAGAAGAGTCACTATTGAGCTCCCATTGCCATACACAGTGCAAATAGCACTTGCGTCTGTTCCAATCAAGTACAGTGTATTGGACTGAAGAGGAGATACTGTTCTTGTCAGTTTCCTAAGCAGAGTTGAACTGATATGGCCCGTGTGTATAGGAAGCACAGTTCTTTTGTTTTGAGCAAGCTCACTTTCTGGCCCTATAGAAAACACAGTAGAGTACAAGAGTGCTCTTTTCTCAAAAGCAGAGTGATTTTCTTGTAAGGCGAGCTAGCATTTGTTTCCCAGTCCTAAAGGAGTTGAATCACATGCAGTTTTTGGTTCTACGCGCAAGAGTTGTTTTCTGGTAAGGAAAGTCACTATTGCGCTCCCATTGCCAAACACAGTGCAAATAGCACTCGCATCTGTTCCCAGCAAGTACAGTGTATTGCACTGAAGAAGAGCTACTGTTCTTGTCAGTTTCCTAAGCAGAATTGAACTGGATATGGCCATTTGTGTAGGAAGCACAGTTCTTTTGTTCTGAGCAAGCTCACTGTTCTCGCCCTATAGGAAACACAGTAGAGTAGAAGAGTGCTCTTTTATCAAAAGCAGAGTGTGTTTCTTGTAAGGCGAGCTAGCGTTTGTTTCCCAGTCCTAAATGGAGTTGAATCACATGCAGTTTTTGGTCCTACGAGCAGGAGTTGTTTTCTGGTAAGGAAAGTCACTATTGCGCTCCCATTGCCATACACAGTAAAAATAGCACTGCCGTCGGTACCCAGCATGTACAGCGTATTGGACTGAAGAGGATCTACTGTTCTTTTCAGTTTCCTAAGCAGAGTTGAACTAGATATGGCCCGTGTGTGGAGGAAGCACAGTTCTTTTGTTCTGAGCAAGCTCACTGTTCGGAACCCATAGGACACATAGTAGAGAAGAAGAGTGCTCTTTTCTCAAAAGGAGAGTGTGTTTCTTGTAAGGCGAGCTAGCTTTTGATTCCCAGTCCTAAATGAATTTGAATCACATGCAGTTTCTGGTCCTACGAGTAGAGTTATTTTTTGTTAAGAAGTGTCACTATTGTGCTCCCATTGTCATACACAGGGCAAATAGCACTAGCATTTGTTCCCAGCATGTACAGAGTATTGGACTGAAGAGGATCTACTGTTCTTGTCAGGTTCCTAAGCAGAGTTGAACTAGATATGGCCCGTGTGTGTAAGAAGCACATTTCTTTTGTTCTGAGCAAGCTCACTGTTCTGGCCATATAGGAAACATAGTAGAGTAGAAGAGTCATCTTTTCTCAAAAGCAGAGTGTGTTTCTTCTAAGGCGAGCTAGCGTTTGTTTCCCAGTCCTAAATGGAGTTGTATCACATGCAGTTTTTGGTCCTACGAGCAAGAGTTGTTTTCTGGTAAGGAAAGTCACTATTGCGCTCCCATTGCCATAAACAGTGCAAATAGCACTGCCGTCTGTACCCAGCATGTACAGCGTATTGGACTGAAGAGGATCTACTGTTCTTTTCAGTTTCCTAAGCAGAGTTGAACTAGATATGGCCCGTGTGTGGAGGAAGCACAGTTCTTTTGTTCTGAGCAAGCTCACTGTTCGGAACCCATAGGACACATAGTAGAGAAGAAGAGTGCTCTTTTCTCAAAAGCAGAGTGTGTTTCTTGTAAGGCGAGCTAGCTTTTGATTCCCAGTCCTAAATGAATTTGAATCACATGCAGTTTCTGGTCCTACGAGTAGAGTTATTTTTTGGTAAGAAGAGTCACTATTGTGCTCCCATTGTCATACACAGGGCAAATAGCAGTGGCATTTGCTCCCAGCATGTACAGAGTATTGGACTGAAGAGGATCTACTGTTCTTGTCAGGTTCCTAAGCAGAGTTGAACTAGATATGGCCCGTGTGTGTATGAAGCACATTTCTTTTGTTCTGAGCAAGCTCACTGTTCTGGCCATATAGGAAACATAGTAGAGTAGAAGAGTCATCTTTTCTCAAAAGCAGAGTGTGTTTCTTGTATGGCAAGCTAGCGTTTGTTTCCCAGTCCTAAATGGAGTTGAATCACATGCAATTTTTGGTCGTATGCGCAAGAGTTGTTTACTGGTAAGGAAAGTCACTATTGCGCTCCCATTGCCATACACAGTGCAAATAGCACTCGCGTCTGTTCCCAGCAAGTACAGTGTATTGGACTGAAGAGGAGCTACTGTTCTTGTCAGTTTCCTAAGCAGAGTTGAACTAGATATGGCCCGTGTGTGTAGGAAGCACAGTTCTTTTGTTCTGAGCAAGCTCACTGTTCAGACCCCATAGGAAACCCAGTAGAGTAGAAGAGTGCTCTTTTCTCAAAAGCAGAGTGTGTTTCTTGTAAGGCGAGCTAGCGTTTGTTTCCCAGTCCTAAATGAGTTTGAATCACATGCAGTTTCCGGTCCTACGAGTAGAGTTATTTTTTGGTAAGAAGAGTCACTATTGGGCTCCCATTGCCATGCACAGTACAAATAACACTTGCGTCTGTTCCAATCAAGTACAGTGTATTGGACTGAAGAGGAGCTACTATTCTTGTCAGTTATCCAAGCAGAGTTGAACTAGATATGGCCCGTGTGTATAGGAAGCACAGTTCTTTTGTTCTGAGCAAGCTCACTGTTCGGACCCCATAGGAAACACAGTAGAGTAGAAGAGTGTTCTTTTCTCAAAAGCAGAGTGTGTTTCTTGTAAGGCGAGCTAGCGTTTGTTTCCCAGTCCTAAATGGAGTTGAATCACATGCAGTTTTTGGTCCTACGCGCAAGACTTGTTTTCTGGTAAGGAAAGTCACTATTGCGCTCCCATTGCCAAACACAGTGCAAATAGCACTCGCACCTGTTCCCAGCAAGTACAGTGTATTGGACTGAAGAGGAGCTACTGTTCTTGTCAGTTTCCTAAGCAGAATTGAACTGGATATGGCCATTTGTGTAGGAAGCACAGTTTTTTTGTTCTGAGCAAGCTCACTGTGCTGGCCCTATAGGAAACAGAGTAGAGTAGAAGAGTGCTCTTTTCTTAAAAGCAGAGTGTGTTTCTTGTAAGGCGAGCTAGCGTTTGATTCCCAGTCCTAAATGGAGTTGAACCACATGCAGTTTTTGGTCCTACGAGCAAGAATGTATTCTCGTAAGGATAGTCACTATTGCGCTCCCATTGATATACACAGTGCAAATAGCACTTGCGTCTGTTCCCAGCAAGTACAGTGTATTGGACTGAAGAGGAGCTACTGTTCTTGTCAGTTTCCTAACCAGAGTTGAACTGGATATGGCCCGTGTGTGTAGGAAGCACAGTTCTTTTGTTCTGAGCAAGCTCACTGTTTGAACACCGTAGGAAACAGTAGAGTAGAAGAGTGCTCTTTTCTCAAAAGCCGAGTGTGTTTAGTGTAAGGCGACCTAGCGTTTGCTTCCCAGTCCAAAATGGAGTTGAATCACATGCAGTTTCTGGTCCTAAGAGCAAGAGATGTTTTCTGGTAAGAAGGGTCACTATTGCGCTCCCATTGCCATACACAGTGCAAATTGCACTGGCGTCTGCTCCCAGCAAGTACAGTGTATTGGATTGAAGAGGAGCTACTGTACTTGTCAGTTTCCTAAGCAGACTTGAACTAGATATGGCCCGTGTGTGTAGGAAGCACAGTTCTTTTGTTCTGAGCAAGCTCACTGTTTGGACACCGTAGGAAACACAGTAGAGTAGAAGAGTGCTCTTTTCTCAAAAGCCGAGTGTGTTTAGTGTAAGGCGACCTAGCGTTTGCTTCCCAGTCCAAAATGGAGTTGAATCACATGCAGTTTATGGTCCTAAGAGCAAGAGATGTTTTCTGGTAAGAAGGGTCACTATTGTGCTCCCATTGCCATACACAGTGCAAATTGCACTGGCGTCTGCTCCCAGCAAGTACAGTGCATTGGATTGAAGAGGAGCTACTGTACTTGTCAGTTACCTAAGCAGACTTGAACTAGATATGGCCCGTGTGTGTAGGAAGCACAGTTCATTTGTTCTGAGCAAGCTCACTGTTCAGACCCCATAGGAAACACAGCAGAGTAGAAGAGTACTCTTTTCTCAAAAGCAGAGTGTGTTTCTTGTAAGGAGAGCTAGCTTTTGTTTCCCAGTCATAAATGAAGTTGAATCATGCAGTTTCTGGTCCTACGAGTAGAGTTGTTTTTGGTAAGAAGAGTCACTATTGAGCTCCCATTGCCATATACAGTGCAAAGAGCACTTGCGTCTGTTCCAATCAAGTACAGTGTATTGGACTGAAGAGGAGATACTGTTCTTGTCAGTTTCCTAAGCAGAGTTGAACTGATATGGTCCGTGTGTATAGGAAGCACAGTTCTTTTGTTTTGAGCAAGCTCACTTTCTGGCCCTATAGAAAACACAGTAGAGTACAAGAGTGCTCTTTTCTCAAAAGCAGAGTGTGTTTCTTGCACTCGTGCCTGTTTCCAGCAAGTACAGTGTATTGGTCTGAAGAGGAGCTACTGTTCTTGTCAGTTTCCTAAGCAGAGTTGAACTAGATATGGCCCGTGTGTGTAGGAAGCACAGTTCTTTGGACTCAGCAAGCTCACTGTTGTGACCCTATAGGAAACACAGTAGAGTAGAAGTGTGCTCTTTCCTCAAAAGCAGAGTGTGTTTCTTGTAAGGCGAGCTAGCGTTTGTTTCCCAGTCCTAAATGCAGTTGAAATACACATGCAGTTTCTGGTCCTATGAGCTAGAGTTGTTTTCTGGTAGGAAGAGTCACTATTGCGCTCCATTTCCCGTACACAGTGCAAACAGCACTCTCTTCTGTTCCCAGCAAGTACAGTGCATTGGACTGAAGAGGAGCTACTGTTCTTGTCAGTTTCCTAAGCAGAGTTGAACTAGATATGACCCGTGTGTGTAGTAAGCACAGTTCTTTTGTTCTGAGCAAGCTCACTGTTGGAACCCCATAGGAAACACAGTAGAGTAGAAGAGTGCACTTTTCTCAAAAGCAGAGTTTGTTTCTTGTAAGGCGAGCTAGCGTTTGTTTCCCAGTCTGAAATGGAGTTGAAATACACATGCAGTTTCTGGTCCTATGAGCTAGAGGTGTTTTCTGGTAAGAAGAGTCACTATTGCGCTCCCTTTGCCATACACAGTGCAAATAGCACTCGCGTCTGTTCCCAGCAAGTACAGTGTATTGGACTGAAGAGGAGCTACTGTTCTTGTCAGTTTCCTAAGCAGAGTTGAACTAGATACGGCCCGTGTGTGTAGGAAGCACAGTTCTTTTGTTCTGGGCAAGCTCACTGTTCTTGCCCTACAAGAAACACAGTAGAGAAGAAGAGTCCTCTATTCTCAAAAGCAGAGTGTGTTTCTTGAAAGGCGAACTAGCGTTTGTTTCCCAGTCCTAAATTGAGTTGAATCACATGCAGTTTCTGGTCCTATGAGCTAGAGTTGTTTTTTGGTAAGGAAAGTCACTATTGTGCTCCCATTGCCATACACAGTGCAAAGAGCACTCCCGTCTGTTCACAGCAAGTACAGTGTATTGGACTGAAGAGGAGCTACTGTTCTTGTCAGTTTCCTAAGTAGAGTTGAACTAGATATGACCCGTGTGTAGGAAGCACAGTTCTTTTGTTCTGAGCAAGCTCACTGTTTGGAACCCATAGGAAACACAGTAGAGAAGATGAGTGCCCTATTCTCAAAAGAAGAGTGTGTTTCTTGTAAGGCGAGCTGGCGTTTGTTTCCCAATCCTAAATGGAGTTGAATCACATGCAGTTTCTAGTCCTACGAGCAAGAGTTGTTTTCTGGTAAGAAGAGTCACTATTGCTCTCCAATTGCCATACACAGTACAAATAGCACTCGCGTCTGTTTCCAGCATGTACAGTGTATTTGACTGAAGAGGAGCTACTGTTTTTGTCAGTTTCCTAAGCAGAGTTGAACTAGATATGACCCGTGTGTGTAGGAAGCACAGTTCTTTTGTTCTGAGCAAGCACACTGTTTGGACACCATAGGAAACACAGTAGAGTAGATGTGTGCCCTATTCTCAAAGGCGGAGCATGTTTCTTGTAAGGCGAGCTAGCGTTTGTTTCCTAGTCCTAAACGGAGTTGAATCAAATGCAGTTTTTAGTCCTACGAGCAAGAGTTGTTTTCTGGTAAGAAGAGTCACTATTGCGCTCCCATTGTCATACACAGGTCAAATAGCACTGGCGTCTGTTCCCAGCATGTACAGTGTATTGGACTGAAGTAGATCTACTGTTCTTGTCAGGTTCCTAAGCAGAGATGTACTAGATATGGCCCATGTGTGTAGGAAGCACCGTTCTTTTGTACTCAGCAAGCTCACTGTTCTGGCCCTATAGGAAACACAGTAGAGTAGAAGAGTGCTCTTTCCTCAAAAGCAGAGTGTGTTTCTTGTAATGCGAGCTAGCGTTTGTTTCCTAGTCCTAAATGGAGTTGAATCACATGCAGTTTCAGTTCCTACGAGCAAGTGTTGTTTTCTGGTAAGGAAAGTCACTATTGCGCTCCCATTGCCATACACAGTGCAAATAGCACTCGCATATGTTTCCAGGAAGTACAGTGTATTGGACTGAAGAGGAGCTACAGTTCCTTGCAGTTTCCTAAGCAGAGTTGAACTAGATATGACCCGTGTGTGTAGGAAGCACAATTCTTTTGTTCTGAGCAAGCTCACTGTTTGGACCCCATAGGAAACACAGTAGAGTAGAAGTGTGCCCTATTCTCAAAAGCAGAGCTTGTTTCTTGTAAGGCGAGCTAGCGTTTGTTTCCCACTCCTAAGTGGATTGAATCAAATGCAGTTTCTGGTCCTAAGAGCAAGAGTTGTTTTCTGGTAAGAAGAGTCACTATTGCGCTCCCATTGCCATACACAGTACAAATAGCTCTCGCGTCTGTTCCCCACAAGTACAGTGTATTGGACTGAGGAGGAACTACTGTTCTTGTCAGTTTCCTAAGCAGAGTTGAAGTAGATATGGCCCGTGTGTGTAGGAAGCACAGTTCTTTTGTTTTGAGCAAGCTCACTGTTCGAACCCCATAGGAAACACATTACAGTAGAAGAGTGCTCTTTTCTCAAAATCAGAGTGTGTTTCTTGTAAGTCGAGCTAGCGTTTGTTTCCCAGTCCTAAATGGAGTTGAAATACATATGCAGTTTCTGGTCCTATGAGATAGAGTTTTTTTCTGGTAAGAAGAGTCACTATTGCGCTCCCTTTGCCATACACAGTGAAAATAGCACTCGCGTCTGTTCCAGCAAGTACAGTTATTGGACTGAAGAGGAGCTACTGTTTTCGTCAGTTATCCAAGCAGAGTTGAACTAGATATGGCCCGTGTGTGTAGGAAGCACAGTTCTTTTGTTCTGAGCAAGCTCACTGTTCTCGCCCTATAAGAAACACTGTAGAGTAGAAGAGTGCTCTATTCTCAAAAGCAGAGTGTGTTTCTTGTAAGGCGCGCTAGTGTTTGTTTCCCAGTCCTAAATTGAGTTCAATCACATGCAGTTTCTGGTCCTACGAGGAAGAGTTTTTTCTGGTAAGAAGAGTCACTATTGCGCTCCTTTTGTCATACACAGGGCAAATAGCACTGGTTTCTCTTCCCAGCATGTACAGTGTATTGGACTGAAGAGGATCTACTGTTCTTGTCAGTTTCCTAAGCAGAGTTGAACTAGATATGACCCGTGTGTGTAGGAAGCACAGTTCTTTTGTTCTGAGCAAGCTCACTGTTGGAACCCCATAGGAAACACAGTAGAGTAGAAGAGTGCACTTTTCTCAAAAGCAGAGTGTGTTTCTTGTAAGGCGAGCTAGCGTTTGTTTCCCAGTCCGAAATGGAGTTGAAATACACATTCAGTTTCTGGTCCTATGAGATAGAGTTGTTTTCTGGTAAGAAGAGTCACTATTGCACTTTCTTTGCCATACACAGTGCAAATAGCACTCGTGTCTGATCCCAGCAAGTACAGTGTATTGGACTGAAGAGGAGCTACTGTTCTTGTCAGTTTCCTAAGCAGAGTTGAACTAGATATGGCCTGTGTGTGTAGGAAGCACAGTTCTTTTGTTCTGGGCAAGCTCACTGTTCTCGCCCTACAGGAAACACAGTAGAGTAGAAGAGTGCTCTATTCTCAAAAGCAGAGTGTGTTTCTTGAAAGGCAAACTAGCGTTTGTTTCCCAGTCCTAAATTGAGTTGAATCACATGCAGTTTCTGGTCCTATGAACAAGAGTTGTTTTTTGGTAAGGAAAGTCACTATTGTGCTCCCATTGCCATACACAGTGCAAATAGCACTCCCGTCTGTTCACAGCAAGTACAGTGTATTGGACTGAAGAGGAGCTACTGTTCTTGTCAGTTTCCTAAGCAATGTTGAACTAGATGTGACCCGTGTGTAGGAAGCACAGTTCTTTTGTTCTGAGAAAGCTCACTGTTTGGAACCTTAGGAAACATAGTAGAGTAGATGAGTGCCCTATTCTCAAAAGCAGAGTGTGTTTCTTGTAAGGCGAGCTGGCGTTTGTTTCCCAATCCTAAATGGAGTTGAATCACATGCAGTTTCTAGTCCTACGAGCAAGAGTTGTTTTCTGGTAAGAAGAGTCACTATTGCGCTCCCATTGCCATACACAGTACAAATAGCACTCGCGTCTGTTTCTAGCAAGTACAGTGGACTGAAGAGGAGCTACTGTTTTTGTCAGTTTCCTAAACAGAGTTGAACTAGATATGACCATTGTGTGTAGGAAGCACAGTTCTTTTGTTCTGAGCAAGCACACTGTTTGGACACCATAGGAAACACAGTAGAGTAGATGTGTGCCCTATTCTCAAAAGCAGAGCATATTTCTTGTAAGGCGAGCTAGCGTTAGTTTCCCAGTCCTAAGAGGATTGAATCAAATGCAGTTTATGGTCCTACAAGCAAGAGATTTTTCTGGTAAGAAGAGTCACTATTGAGCTCCCATTGTCATACACAGGGCAAATAGCACTCCGTCTGTTCACAGCAAGTACAGTGTATTGGACTGAAGAAGATCTACTGTTCTTGTCATGTTCCTAAGCAGAGATGAACTAGAATATGGCCCATGTGTGTAGGAAGCACCGTTCTTTTGTACTCAGCAAGCTCACTATTCTGGCCCTATAGGAAACACAGTAGAGTAGAAGAGTGCTCTTTCCTCAAAAGCAGAGTGTGTTTCTTGTAAGGCAAGCTAGCGTTTGTTTCCTAGTCCTAAATGGAGTTGAATCAGATGCAGTTTCAGTTCCTACGAGCAAGAGTTGTTTTCTGGTAAGGAAAGTCACTATTGCGCTCTCCATTGCCATACACAGTGCAAATAGCACTCGCGTCTGTTCCCAGCATGTACAGTGTATTGGACTGAAGAGGAGCTACTGTTCTTTGCAGTTTCCTAAGCTTAGTTGAACTAGATATGACCCGTGTGTGTAGGAAGCACAATTCTTTTGTTTTGAACAAGCTCACCGTTTGGACCCCATAGGAAACACAGTAGAGAAGTTGTGTGCTCTATTCTCAAAACGCAGAGCGTGTTTCTTGTAAGGCGAGCTAGCGTTTGTTTCCCAGTCCAAAGTGGATTGAATCAAATGCAGTTTCTGGTCCTAAGAGCAAGAGTTGTTTTCTGGTACGGAAGAGTCACTATTACGCTCCCATTGCCATTCACAATACAAATAGCACTCACGTCTGTTCCCCGCAAGTACAGTGTATTGGACTGAGGAGGAGCTACTGTTCTTGTCAGTTTCCTAAGCAGAGTTGAACTAGATATGGCCCGTGTGTGTAGGAAGCACAGTTCTTTTGTTTTGAGCAAGCTCACTGTTCGAAACCCATAGGAAACACATTAGAGTAGAAGAGTGCTCTTTTCCTCAAAATCAGAGTGTGTTTCTTGTAAGGCGAGCTAGCATTTGTTTCCCAGTCCTAAATTGAGTTGAATCACACGCAGTTTCTGGTCCTACGAGCAAGAGTTTTTTCTGGTAAGAAGAGTCACTATTGCGCTCCCTTTGTCATACACAGGGCAAATAGCACTGGTTTCTCTTCCCAGCATGTACAGTGTATTGGACTGAAGAGGATCTAATGTTCTTGTCAGCTTCCTAAGAGAGTTGAACTAGATACGGCCTGTGTGTGTAGGAAGCACGGTTCTTTTGTTCTGAGCAAGCTCACTGTTTGGACCCCATAGGAAACACAGTAGAGTAGATGTGTGCCCTATTCTCAAAAGCAGACTGTGTTTCTTGTAAGGCTAGCTAGGGTTTGTTTCCCAATCCTAAATGGAGTTGAATCACATGCAGTTTCTGGTCCTATGAGCAGAGTTGTTTTCTGGTAAGAAGAGTCACTATTGCGCTCCCATTGCCATTCACAGTACAAATAGCACTCGTGTCTGTTTCTCAACAAGTACAGTGTATTGGTCTGAAGAGGAGCTACTGTTCTTGTCAGTTTCCTAAGCAGAGTTGAACTAGACATGGCCCGTGTGTGTAGGAATCACAGTTCTTTTGTACTCAGCAAGCTCACTGTTCTGACCCTATAGGAAACACAGTAGAGTAGAAGAGTGCTCTTTCCTCAAAAGCAGAGTGTGTTTCTTGTAAGGCAAGCTAGCATTTGTTTACCAGTCCTAAATGGAGTTGAATCACATGCAGTTTCAGGTCCTAGGAGCAAGAGTTGTTTTTTGGTAAGGAAAGTCATTATTGCACTCCCATTGCCATACACAGTGCAAATAGCACTCGCATCTGTTCCCAGCAAGTACAGTGTATTGGACTGAAGAGGAGCTACTCTTCTTGTCAGTTTCCTCAGCAGAGATAAACTAGATATGGCCCGTGTTTGTACTAAGCACAGTTCGTTTGTTCTGAGCAAGCTCACTGTTGGAACCCCATAGGAAACACAGTAGAGTAGAAGAGTGCACTTTTCTCAAAAGCAGAGTGTGTTTCTTGTAAGGTGAGCTAGCGTTTGTTTCCCAGTCCTAAATGGAGTTGAAATACACATGCAGTTTCTGGTCCTATGAGCTAGAGTTGTTTTCTGGTTAGAAGAGTCACTATGCGCTCCATTTGCCGTACACAGTGCAAATAGCACTCGCGTCTGTTCCCAGCAAGTACAGTGTATTGGTCTGAAGAGGATCTACTGTTCTTGTCAGTTTCCTAAGCAGAATTGAACTAGATTTGACCGTGTGTGTAGGAAGCACAGTATTTTGTTCTGAGCAAGCTCACTGTTTTGGCCTTATAGGAAACACAGTAGAGTAGAAGAGTGCTCTTTTCTCAAAAGCAGAGTGTGTTTCTTGTAAGGTGAGCTAGCGTTTGTTTCCCAGTCCTAAATGGATTTGAATCCCATGCAGTTTCTGGTCCTAAGAGCACGAGTAGTTTTCTGGTAAGAAGAGTCACTATTGCGCTCCCATTGCCATACACAGTACAAATAGCACTCGCGTCTGTTCCCAGCAAGTACAGTGTATTGGACTGAAGAGGAGCTACTGTTCTTGTCAGTTTCCTAAGCAGAGTTGAACTAGATATGGCCCGTGTGCGTAGGAAGCACAGTTCTTTTGTTCTGAGCAAGCACACTCTTCGAACCCCATAGGAAACACAGTAGAGTAGAAGAGTGCTCTTTTCTCAAAAGCAGAGTGTGTTTCTTGTAAGGCGAGCTAGCGTTTGTTTTCCAGTCCTAAATGGAGTTGAATCACATCCAGTTTCTGGTCCTACGAGCAAGAGTTGTTTTCTGGTAAGGAAAGTCACTATTGCGCTCCCATTGCCATACACAGTACAAATAGCACTCGCGTCTGTTCCCAGCAAGTACAGTGTATTGGACTGAAGAGGAGCTACTGTTCTTGTCAGTTTCCTAAGCAGAGTTGAACTAGATATGACCCGTGTGTGTAGGAAGCAAAATTCTTTTGTTCTGAGCAAGCTCACTGTTTGGATCCCATAGGAAACACAGTAGAGAAGATGTGTGCCCTATTCTCAAAAGCAGAGCGTGTTTCTTGTAAGGCGAGCTAGCGTTTGTTTCCCAGTCCTAAGTGGATTGAATCAAATGCAGTTTCTGGTCCTAAGAGCAAGAGTTGTTTTCTGGTAAGAAGAGTCACTATTGTGCTCCCTTTGCCATACACAGTGCAAACAGCCCTTGCGTCTTGAACTAGATATGGCCCGTGTGTGTAGGAAGCACAGTTCTTTCGTTCTCAGCAAGCTCACTGTTCGGACCCCATAGAAAACACAGTAGAGTAAAAGAGTGCTCTTTTCTCAAAAGCAGAGTGTGTTTCTTGTAGCGCGAGCTAGCGTTTGTTTCCCAGTGCTAAATGGAATTGAATCACATGTAGTTTCTGGTCCTACGAGCAAGAGTTTTTTCTGGTAATAAGAGTAACTATTGCGCTCCCATTGTCATACACAGGGCAAATAGCACTGGCGTCTTTTCCCAGCATGTACAGTGTATTGGACTGAAGAGGATCTACTGTTCTTGTCAGGATCCTAAGCAGAGTTGAACTAGATATGGCCCATGTGTGTAGGAAGCACAGTTCTTTTGTAGTCAGCAAGCTCACTGTTCTGGCCATATAGGAAACACAGTAGAGTAGAAAAATGCTCTTTCCACAAAAGCAGAGTGTGTTTCTTGTAAGTCGAGCTAGAGTTTCTTTCCCAGTCCTAAATGTAGTTGAATCACATGCAGTTTCTGGTCCTACGAGCAAGAAATGTTTTGTGGTAAGAAGAGTCACTATTGCACTCCCATTGTCATACACAATGCAAATATCACTGGCGTCTGTTCCCAGCAAGTACAGTGTATTGGACTGAAGAGGATCTACTGTTCTTCTCAGTTTCCTAAGCAAAATTGAACTAGATATGGCCATGTGTAGGAAGCACAGTTCTTTGTTCTGAGCAAGCTCACTGTTCTGGCGCTATAGTAAACACAGTAGAGTAGAAGAGTGCTGTTTTCTCAAAAGCCGAGTGTGTTTCTTGTAAGGCGAGCTAGCGTTTGTTTCCAAGTTCTAAATGGAGTTGAATCACATGCAGTTTTTGGTCCTACACGACACGAGTTGTTTTCTGGTAAGGAAAGTCACTATTGTGCTCCCATTGCCATACACAGTGAAAATAGCCCTCGCATCAGTTCCCAGCAAGTACAGTGTATTGGGCTGAAGAGGAGCTAATGTTCTTGTCATTTTCCTAAGCAGAGTTGAATTAGATATGGCGCGAGTGTGTAGGAAGCACAGTTCTTTTGTTCTCAGCAAGCTCACAGTTTGGACCCCATAGAAATCACAGTAGAATTGAAGAGTGTACTTTACTCAAGAAGAAGAGTATGTTTCTTGTAAGGCGAGCTAGCGTTTGTTTCCCAGTCCTAAATGAAGTTGAATGACATTCACTTTCTGGTCCTACGAACAAGAGTTGTTTTCTGGTAAGAAGAGTAACTATTGTGCTCCCATTGCTGTACACAGTGCAAATAGCACTAGCGTATGTGCCCAGCAATTGCAGTGTATTGCACTGAAGAGGAGCTACTGTTCTCGTCAGTTTCCTAAGCTGAGTTGAACTAGATATGGTCCGTGTGTGTAGGCAGCACAGTTTATTTCTTCTGAGCAAGCTCACTGTTCTGGCTCTATAGGAAACACAGTAGAGTAGAAGAGTGCTCTTTTCTCAAAAGCAGAGTCTGTTTCTTGTAAGGCGAACTAGCATTTGTTTCCCAGTCCTAAATGGAGTTGAATCACATGCCGTTTCTGGTCCTACAAGCAAGAGTTGTTTTCTGGTAAGAAGAGTCACTATTGCACTCACATTGTCATACACAGCGCAAATAGCACTGGCTTCTGTTCCCAGCATGTACAGTGTATTGGACTGAAGAGGATCTAATGTTCTTGTCAGGATCCTAAGCAGAGTTGAACTAGATATGGCCCATGTGTGTAGGGAGCACAGTTCTTTTGTACTCAGCAAGCTCACAGTTCTGACCCTATAGGAAACACAGTAGACTGGAAGAGTGCTCTTTCCTCAAAAGCAGAGTGTGTTTCTTGTAAGGCAAGCTAGCGTTTGTTTCCCAGTCCTAAATGGAGTTGAATCACATGCAGTTTCTGGTTCTCCGAACAAGAGTTTTTTCTGGTAAGGAAAGTCACTATTGTGCTCCCATTGCCATACACAGTGCATATAGCAATCGCGTCTCCTCCCAGCAATTACAGTGTATTGGGCTGAAGAGGAGCTACTGTTCTTGTCAGTTTCCTAAGCAGAGTTGAACTAGATATGACCCGTGTGTGTAGGAAGCACAGTTCTTTTGTTCTGAGCAAGCTCACTGTTTGGACCCCATAGGAAACACAGTAGAGTAGATGTGTGCCCTATTCTCAAAAGCAGAGTGTGTTTCTTGTAAGGCAAGCTGGCGTTTGTTTCCCAGTCCTAAGTGGGTTGAATCAAATGCAGTTTCTGGTTCTACCAGCAAGAGTTTTTTCTGGTAAGGAAAGTCACTATTGTGTTCCCATTGCCATACACAGTGCAAATAGCACTCGCGTCTGTTCCCAGCAAGTACAGTGTATTGGACTGAAGAGGAGCTACTGTTCTTGTCAGTTTCCTAAGCAGAGTTGAACTAGATATGGCCCGTGTGTGTAGGAAGCACAGTTCTTTTGTTCTGAGCAAGCGCACTCTTCGAACCCCATAGGAAACACAGTAGAGTAGAAGGGTGCTCTTTTCTCAAAAGCAGAGTGTGTTTCTTGTAAGGGGAGCTAGCATTTGTTTCCCAGTACTAAATGGAGTTCAAATACACATGCAGTTTCTGGTCCTACAAGCAAGAGTTGTTTTCTGGTTAGAAGAGTCACTATTGTGCTCCCTTTGCCATACACAGTGCAAACAGCCCTTGCGTCTTGAACTAGATATGGCCCGTGTGTGTAGGAAGCACAGTTCTTTCGTTCTCAGCAAGCTCACTGTTCGGACCCCATAGAAAACACAGTAGAGTAAAAGAGTGCTCTTTTCTCAAAAGCAGAGTGTGTTTCTTGTAGCGCGAGCTAGCGTTTGTTTCCCAGTGCTAAATGGAATTGAATCACATGTAGTTTCTGGTCCTACGAGCAAGAGTTTTTTCTGGTAATAAGAGTAACTATTGCGCTCCCATTGTCATACACAGGGCAAATAGCACTGGCGTCTGTTCCCAGCATGTACAGTGTATTGGACTGAAGAGGATCTACTGTTCTTGTCAGGATCCTAAGCAGAGTTGAACTAGATATGGCCCATGTGTGTAGGAAGCACAGTTCTTTTGTAGTCAGCAAGCTCACTGTTCTGGCCATATAGGAAACACAGTAGAGTAGAAAAATGCTCTTTCCACAAAAGCAGAGTGTGTTTCTTGTAAGTCGAGCTAGCGTCTTTCCCAGTCCTAAATGTAGTTGAATCACATGCAGTTTCTGGTCCTACGAGCAAGAATTGTTTTGTGGTAAGAAGAGTCACTATTGCACTCCCATTGTCATACACAGTGCAAATATCACTGGCGTCTGTTCCCAGCAAGTACAGTGTATTGGACTGAAGAGGATCTACTGTTCTTGTCAGTTTCCTAAGCAAAATTGAACTAGATATGGCCATGTGTAGGAAGCACAGTTCTTTGTTCTGAGCAAGCTCACTGTTCTGGCGCTATAGTAAACACAGTAGAGTAGAAGAGTGCTGTTTTCTCAAAAGCCGAGTGTGTTTCTTGTAAGGCGAGCTAGCGTTTGTTTCCAAGTTCTAAATGGAGTTGAATCACATGCAGTTTTTGGTCCTACACGACACGAGTTGTTTTCTGGTAAGGAAAGTCACTATTGTGCTCCCATTGCCATACACAGTGAAAATAGCCCTCGCATCAGTTCTCAGCAAGTACACTGTATTGGGCTGAAGAGGAGCTAATATTCTTGTCATTTTCCTAAGCAGAGTTGAATTAGATATGGCGCGAGTGTGTAGGAAGCACAGTTCTTTTGTTCTCAGCAAGCTCACAGTTTGGACCCCATAGAAATCACAGTAGAATTGAAGAGTGTACTTTACTCAAG
This sequence comes from Peromyscus eremicus, assembly GCF_949786415.1. Taxonomy (NCBI): domain Eukaryota; kingdom Metazoa; phylum Chordata; class Mammalia; order Rodentia; family Cricetidae; genus Peromyscus; species Peromyscus eremicus. The sequence goes on from NW_026735716.1 coordinate 44,515, forward strand.
AAGAAGAGTGTGTTTCTTGTAAGGCGAGCTAGCGTTTGTTTCCCAGTCCTAAATGAAGTTGAATGACATTCACTTTCTGGTCCTATGAACAAGAGTTGTTTTCTGTAAGAAGAGTAACTATTGTGCTCCCATTGCTGTACACAGTGCAAATAGCACTAGCGTATGTGCCCAGCAAGTGCAGTGTATTGGACTGAAGAGGAGCTACTGTTCTCGTCAGTTTCCTAAGCAGAGTTGAACTAGATATAGTCCGTGTGTGTAGGCAGCACAGTTCATTTCTTCTGAGCAAGCTCACTGTTCTGGCTTTATAGGAAACACAGTAGAGTAGAAGAGTGCTCTTTTCTCAAAAGCAGAGTCTGTTTCTTGTAAGGCGAGCTAGCATTTGTTTCCCAGTCCTAAATGAAGTTGAATCACATGCCATTTCTTGTCCTACAAGCAAGAGCTGTTTTCTGGTAAGAAGAGTCACTATTGCACTCCCATTGTCATACACAGCGCAAATAGCACTGGCTTCTGTTCCCAGCATGTACAGTGTATTGGAATGAAGAGGATCTAATGTTCTTGTCAGGATCCTAAGCAGAGTTGAACTAGATATGGCCCATGTGTGTAGGGAGCACAGTTCTTTTGTACTCAGCAAGCTCACAGTTCTGACCCTATAGGAAACACAGTAGACTGGAAGAGTGCTCTTTCCTCAAAAGCAGAGTGTGTTTCTTGTAAAGCGAGCTAGCGTTTGTTTCCCAGTCCTAAATGGAGTTGAATCACATGCAGTTTCTGGTCCTACGAGCAAGAGTTGTTTTCTGGTAAGAAGAGTCACTATTGCGCTCCCATTGCCATACACAGTGCAAATAGCACTCGCATCTGTTCCCACCAAGTACAGTGTATTGGACTGAAGAGGATCTAATGTTCTTGTCAGTTTCCTAAGCAGAGTTGAACTAGATATGACCCGTGTGTGTAGGAAGCACAGTTCTTTTGTTCTGAGCAAGCTCACTGTTTGGACACCATAGAAAACACAGTAGTGTAGATGTGTGCCCTATTCTCAAAAGCAGAACGTGTTCCTTGTAAGGTGAGCTAGCCTTTGGTTTCCAGTCCTAAGTGGATTGAATCAAATGCAGTTTCTGGTCCTAAGAGCAAGAGTTATTTTCTGGTAAGAAGAGTCACTAATGTGCACTTATTGCAGTACACAGTAAAAATAGCACTCGCGTCATTTCCCAGCAAGTACAGTGTATTGGACTGAAGAGGAGCTACTGTTCTTGTTAGTTTCCTAAGCAGAGTTGAACTAGATATGGCCCCTGTGTGTAGGAAGTACAGTTCTTTTGTTCTGAGCAAGCTCACTGTTCTGGCCCTAGAGGAAACACAGTAGAGTAGAAGAGTGCTCTTTTCTCAAAAGCAGAGTGTGTTTCTTGTAAGGCGAGCTAGCGTTTGTTTCCCAGTCCTAAATGGAGTTGAATCACATGCAGTTTCTGGTCCTATGAGCAAGATTTTTTTTCTGGTAATAAGAGTCACTATTGTGCTCCCATTGCCATACACAGTGCATATAGCTCTGGCGTCTGTTCCCTGTATGTACAGTGTATTGGACTGAAGAGGAGCTACTATTCTTGTTAGTTTCCTAAGCAGAGTTGAACTAGATATGGCCCCTGTGTGTAGGAAGTACAGTTCTTTTGTTCTGAGCAAGCTCACTGTTCTGGCCCTAGAGGAAACACAGTAGAGTAGAAGAGTGCTCTTTTCTCAAAAGCAGAGTGTGTTTCTTGTAAGGCGAGCTAGCTTTTGTTTCCCAGTCCTAAATGGAGTTGAATCACATGCAGTTTCTGGTCCTAGGAGCAAGAGTTGTTTTCTGGTAAGAGAGTCACTATTGCGCTCCCATTGCCATACACAGTGCAAATAGCACTGGCGTCTGTTCCCAGCAAGTACAGTATATTGGACTGAACAGGATCTACTATTCTTGTCAGTTTCCTAAGCAGAGTTGAACTGGATATGGTCCCTGTGTGTAGGAAGCACAGTTCTTTTGTTCTGAGCAAGCTGATGGTTCTGGCCCTAAACTAAACACAGTAGAGTAAAAGAGTGCTTTTTTCTCAAAAGCAGAGTGTGTTTCTTGTAAGGTGAGCTAGCGTTTCTTTCCCAGTCCTAAATGGAGTTGAGTTATATGCAGTTTCTGGTCCTAGGAGCAAGAGTTGTTTTCTGGTAATAAGAGTCAATATTGTGCTCCCATTGTCATACACAGGGCAAATAGCACTGGCGTCGGTTCCCAGCATGTACTGCGTATTGGACTGAAGAAAATCTACTGTTATTGTCAGGTTCCTAAGCAGAATTGAACAAATATGGCCGTGTGTGTAGGAAGCACAGTTCTTTTGTTCTCAGCAAGCTCACTGTTCAGACCCCATAGGAAACAAAATAGAGTAGAAGAGTGCTATTTTCTCAAAAGCAAATGTGTGTTTCTCGTAAGGCGAGCTAGCATTTGTTTCCCAGTCCTAAATGGAGTTGAATCACATGCAGTTTCAGGTCCTACGAGCAAGAGTTGTTTTCTGGTAAGGAAAGTCACTATTGCGCTCACATTACCATACAGAGTGCTAATAGTACTTGCGTCTGTTCCCAGTAAGTACAGTGTATTGGACTGAAGAGGAGCTACTGTTCTTGTCAGTTTCCTAAGCAGAGTTGAACAAGATATGGCCCGTGTGTGTAGGAAGCACAGGTCTTTTGTTCTGAGTAAGCTCACTGTTCGGACCCCGTAAGAAACACAATTAAGTAGAAGAGTGCACTTTTCTCAAAAGCAGAGTGTGTTTCTTGTAAGGCGAGCTAGTGTTTGTTTCCCAGTCCTAAATGGAGTTGAATCACATACAGTTTCTGGTCCTATGAGCAAGAGTTGTTTTCTGGTAATAAGAGTCACCATTGCGCTCCCATTGTCATACACAGGGCAAATAGCACTGGCGTCTGTTCCCAGCATGTACAGTGTATTGGACTGAAGAGAATCTACTCTTCTTGTCAGCTTCCTAAGCAGAATTGAACTAGATATGGCCCGTGTGTGTAGGAAGCACAGTTCTTTTGTTCTGAGCAAGCTCACTGTTCTGGCCCTATAGGAAACACAATTGAGTAGAAGAGTGCACTTTTCTCAAAAGCAGAGTGTGTTTCTTATAAGGCGAGCTAGCGTTTGTTTCCCAGTCCTAAATGGAGTTGAATCACATGCAGTTTTTGGTCCTACCAGCAAGAGTTGTTTTCTGATAAGGAAATTCACTATTGCGCTTCCTTTGCCAAACACATTGCAAATAGCACTCCTGTCTGTTTCCAGCAAGTACAGTGTATTGGACTGAAGAGGAGCTACTGTTCTTGTCAGTTTCCTAAGCAGAGTTGAATTAGATATGGCCCGTGTGTGTAGGAAGCACAGTTCTTTTGTTCTGAGCAAGCTCACTGTTCGGACCCATAGGAAACACAGTAGAGTAGAAGAGTGCTCTTTTCTCAAAAGCAGAGTGTGTTTCTTGTAAGGCGAGCTAGCGTTTGTTTCCCAGTCCTAATGGAGTTGAATCACATGCAGTTTCTGGTCCTACGAGCAAGAGTTGTTTTCTGGTAAGAAGAGTCACTATTGCGCTCCCATTGTCATACACAGGGCAAATACAACTGGTGTCTGTTCCCAGCATGTGCAGTGTATTTGCCTGAAGAGGGTATACTGTTCTTGTCAGTTTGCTAAGCTGAATTGAACTAGATATGGCCGTGTGTGTAGGAAGCACACTTCTTTTGTTCTGTGCAAGCTTACTGTCCTGGCCCTATAGGAAACACAGTAGAGTAGAAGAGTGCTCTTTCCTCAAAAGCAGAGTGTGTTTCTTGTAAGGCGAGCTAGCTTTTGTTTCCCAGTCCTAAATGGAGTTGAATCACATGCAGTTTCTGGTCCTACCAGCAAGAGTTGTTTACTAGTAAGGAAAGTCACTATTGTGCTCCCTTTGCATACACAGTACAAATAGCTCTCGCGTCTGTTTCCAGCAGGTAGAGTGTATTTGGCTGAAGAGGAGCTACTGTTCTTGTCAGTTTCCTAAGCAGAGTTGAACTAGATATGACCCGTGTGTGTAGGAAGCACAGTTCTTTTGTTCTGAGCAAGCTCACTGTTCTGGCCCTATACGAAACACAGTAGAGTAGAAGAGTGCTCTTTTATCAAAAGCAGTGTGTGTTTCTTGTAAGGCGAGCTAGCGTTTGTTTCCCAGTCCTAAATGGAGTTGAATCACATGCAGTTTCTGGTCCTACGAGCAAGAGTTGTTTTCTGGTAAGAAGAGTCACTATTGCGCTCCCATTTCCATACACAGTGCAAATACACTCGCGTCTGTTCCCAGCAAGTACAGTGTATTGGACTGAAGAGGAGCTACTGTTCTTGTCAGTTTCCTAAGCAGAGTTGAACTAGGTATGGCCCCTGTGTGTAGGAAGCACAGTTCTTTTGTTCTGTGCAAGTTCACTGTTCTGGCCCTATAGGAAACACAGTAGAGTAGAAGAGTGCTCTTTTCTCTAAAGCAGAGTGTGTTTCTTGTAAGGCGAGCTAGCGTTTCTTTCCCAGTCCTAAATGGAGTTGAATCACATGCAGTTTCTGGTCCTAGGAGCAAGAGTTGTTTTCTGGTAAGAAGAGTCACTATTGTGCTCCCATTGCCATACACAGTGCAAATAGCACTGGCGTCTGTTCCCAGCAAGTACAGTATATTGGACTAAACAGGATCTACTATTCTTGTCAGTTTGCTAAACAGAGTTGAACTGGATATGTTCCCTGTGTGTAGGAAGCACAGTTCTTTTGTTCTGAGCAAGCTGATGGTTCTGGCCCTAAAGGAAACACAGTAGAGTAAAAGAGTGCTCTTTTCTCAAAAGCAGAGTGTGTTTCTTGTAAGGTGAGCTAGCGTTTGTTTCCCAGTCCTAAATGGAGTTGAGTTATATGCAGTTTCTGGTTCTATGAGCAAGAGTTGTTTTCTGGTAAGAAGAGTCAATATTGTGCTCCCATTGTCATACACAGGGCAAATAGCACTGGCGCCGGTTCCCAGCATGTACTGTGTTTTGGACTGAAGCGAATCTACTGTTCTTGTCAGGTTCCTAAGCAGAATTGAACAAATATGGCCGTGTGTGTAGGAAGCACAGTTCTTTTGTTCTCAGTAAGCTCACTGTTCAGACGCCATAGGAAACAAAATAGAGTAGAAGAGTGCTATTTTCTCAAAAGCACATGTGTGTTTCTCGTAAGGCGAGCTAGCATTTGTTTCCCAGTCCTAAATGGAGTTGAATCACATGCAGTTTCAGGTCCTACGAGCAAGAGTTGTTTTCTGGTAAGGAAAGTCACTATTGCGCTCACATTACCATACAGAGTGCTAACAGTACTTGCGTCTGTTCCCAGCCAGTACAGTGTATTGGACTGAAGAGGAGCTACTGTTCTTGTCAGTTTCCTAAGCAGAGTTGAACCAGATATGGCCCGTGTGTGTAGGAAGCACAGGTCTTTTGTTCTGAGTAAGCTCACTGTTCGGACCACGTAGGAAACACAATTGAGTAGAAGAGTGCACTTTTCTCAAAAGCAGAGTGTGTTTCTTGTAAGGCGAGCTAGCGTTTGTTTCCCAGTCCTAAATGGAGTTGAATCACATGCAGATTCTGGTCCTATGAGCAAGAGTTGTTTTCTGGTAAGAAGAGTCACTATTGCGCTCCCTGTGTCATACACAGGGCAAATAGCACTGGCGTCTGTTCCCAGCATGTACAGTGTATTGGACTGAAGAGAATCTACTCTTCTTGTCAGCTTCCTAAGCAGAATTGAACTAGATATGGCCCGTGTGTGTAGGAAGCACAGTTCTTTTGTTCTGAGCAAGCTCACTGTTCTGGCCCTATAGGAAACACAATTGAGTAGAAGAGTGCACTTTTCTCAAAAGAAGAGTGTGTTTCTTATTAAGGCGAGCTAGCGTTTGTTTCCAAGTCCTAAATGGAGTTGAATCACATGCAGTTTTTGGTCCTACCAGCAAGAGTTGTTTTCTGGTAAGGAAAGTCACTATTGCGCTTCCTTTGCCAAACACAGTGCAAATAGCACTCGTGTCTGTTTCCAGCAAGTACAGTGTATTGGACTGAAGAGGAGCTACTGTTCTTGTCAGTTTCCTAAGCAGAGTTGAATTAGATATGGCCCGTGTGTGTAGGAAGCACAGTTCTTTTGTTCTGAGCAAGCTCACTGTTCGGACCCATAGGAAACACAGTAGAGTAGAAGAGTGCTCTTTTCTCAAAAGCAGAGTGTGTTTCTTGTAAGGCGAGCTAGCGTTTGTTTCTCAGTCCTAATGGAGTTGAATCACATGCAGTTTCTGGTCCTACGAGCAAGAGTTGTTTTCTGTTAAGAAGAGTCACTATTGCGCTCCCATTGTCAAACACAGGGCAAATACAACTGGTGTCTGTTCCCAGCATGTGCAGTGTATTTGCCTGAAGAGGGTATACTGTTCTTGTCAGTTTCCTAAGCAGAATTGAACTAGATATGGCCGTGTGTGTAGGAAGCACACATCTTTTGTTCTGTGCAAGCTTACTGTCCTGGCCCTATAGGAAACACAGTAGAGTAGAAGAGTGCTCTTTCCTCAAAAGCAGAGTGTGTTTCTTGTAAGGCGAGCTAGCTTTTGTTTCCCAGTCCTAAATGGAGTTGAATCACATGCAGTTTTTGTTCCTACAAGCAAGAGTTGTTTGCTAGTAAGGAAAGTCACTATTGTGCTCCCTTTCCAATACACAGTACAAATAGCACTCGCGTCTGTTTCCAGCAGGTACAGTGTATTTGGCTGAAGAGGAGCTACTGTTCTTGTCAGTTTCTTAAGCAGAGTTGAACTAGATATGAGCCGTGTGTGTAGGAAGCACAGTTCTTTTGTTCTGAGCAAGCTCACTGTTCTGGCCCTATAGGAAACACAGTAGAGTAGAAGAGTGCTCTTTTATCAAAAGCAGTGTGTGTTTCTTGTAAGGCGAGCTAGCGTTTGTTTCCCAGTCCTAAATGGAGTTGAATCACTTGCATTTTCTGGTCCTACGAGCAAGAGTTGTTTTCTGGTAAGAAGAGTCACTATTGCGCTCCCATTTCCATACACAGTGCAAATACACTCGCGTCTGTTCCCAGCAAGTACAGTGTATTGGACTGAAGAGGAGCTACTGTTCTTGTCAGTTTCCTAAGCAGAGTTGAACTAGGTATGGCCCCTGTGTGTAGGAAGCACAGTTCTTTTGTTCTGTGCAAGTTCACTGTTCTGGCCCTATAGGAAACACAGTAGAGTAGAAGAGTGCTCTTTTCTCTAAAGCAGAGTGTGTTTCTTGTAAGGCGAGCTAGCGTTTCTTTCCCAGTCCTAAATGGAGTTGAATCACATGCAGTTTCTGGTCCTAGGAGCAAGAGTTGTTTTCTGGTAAGAAGAGTCACTATTGTGCTCCCATTGCCATACACAGTGCAAATAGCACTGGCGTCTGTTCCCAGCAAGTACAGTATATTGGACTAAACAGGATCTACTATTCTTGTCAGTTTGCTAAACAGAGTTGAACTGGATATGTTCCCTGTGTGTAGGAAGCACAGTTCTTTTGTTCTGAGCAAGCTGATGGTTCTGGCCCTAAAGGAAACACAGTAGAGTAAAAGAGTGCTCTTTTCTCAAAAGCAGAGTGTGTTTCTTGTAAGGTGAGCTAGCGTTTGTTTCCCAGTCCTAAATGGAGTTGAGTTATATGCAGTTTCTGGTTCTATGAGCAAGAGTTGTTTTCTGGTAAGAAGAGTCAATATTGTGCTCCCATTGTCATACACAGGGCAAATAGCACTGGCGCCGGTTCCCAGCATGTACTGTGTTTTGGACTGAAGCGAATCTACTGTTCTTGTCAGGTTCCTAAGCAGAATTGAACAAATATGGCCGTGTGTGTAGGAAGCACAGTTCTTTTGTTCTCAGTAAGCTCACTGTTCAGACGCCATAGGAAACAAAATAGAGTAGAAGAGTGCTATTTTCTCAAAAGCACATGTGTGTTTCTCGTAAGGCGAGCTAGCATTTGTTTCCCAGTCCTAAATGGAGTTGAATCACATGCAGTTTCAGGTCCTACGAGCAAGAGTTGTTTTCTGGTAAGGAAAGTCACTATTGCGCTCACATTACCATACAGAGTGCTAACAGTACTTGCGTCTGTTCCCAGCCAGTACAGTGTATTGGACTGAAGAGGAGCTACTGTTCTTGTCAGTTTCCTAAGCAGAGTTGAACCAGATATGGCCCGTGTGTGTAGGAAGCACAGGTCTTTTGTTCTGAGTAAGCTCACTGTTCGGACCACGTAGGAAACACAATTGAGTAGAAGAGTGCACTTTTCTCAAAAGCAGAGTGTGTTTCTTGTAAGGCGAGCTAGCGTTTGTTTCCCAGTCCTAAATGGAGTTGAATCACATGCAGATTCTGGTCCTATGAGCAAGAGTTGTTTTCTGGTAAGAAGAGTCACTATTGCGCTCCCTGTGTCATACACAGGGCAAATAGCACTGGCGTCTGTTCCCAGCATGTACAGTGTATTGGACTGAAGAGAATCTACTCTTCTTGTCAGCTTCCTAAGCAGAATTGAACTAGATATGGCCCGTGTGTGTAGGAAGCACAGTTCTTTTGTTCTGAGCAAGCTCACTGTTCTGGCCCTATAGGAAACACAATTGAGTAGAAGAGTGCACTTTTCTCAAAAGAAGAGTGTGTTTCTTATTAAGGCGAGCTAGCGTTTGTTTCCAAGTCCTAAATGGAGTTGAATCACATGCAGTTTTTGGTCCTACCAGCAAGAGTTGTTTTCTGGTAAGGAAAGTCACTATTGCGCTTCCTTTGCCAAACACAGTGCAAATAGCACTCGTGTCTGTTTCCAGCAAGTACAGTGTATTGGACTGAAGAGGAGCTACTGTTCTTGTCAGTTTCCTAAGCAGAGTTGAATTAGATATGGCCCGTGTGTGTAGGAAGCACAGTTCTTTTGTTCTGAGCAAGCTCACTGTTCGGACCCATAGGAAACACAGTAGAGTAGAAGAGTGCTCTTTTCTCAAAAGCAGAGTGTGTTTCTTGTAAGGCGAGCTAGCGTTTGTTTCTCAGTCCTAATGGAGTTGAATCACATGCAGTTTCTGGTCCTACGAGCAAGAGTTGTTTTCTGTTAAGAAGAGTCACTATTGCGCTCCCATTGTCAAACACAGGGCAAATACAACTGGTGTCTGTTCCCAGCATGTGCAGTGTATTTGCCTGAAGAGGGTATACTGTTCTTGTCAGTTTCCTAAGCAGAATTGAACTAGATATGGCCGTGTGTGTAGGAAGCACACATCTTTTGTTCTGTGCAAGCTTACTGTCCTGGCCCTATAGGAAACACAGTAGAGTAGAAGAGTGCTCTTTCCTCAAAAGCAGAGTGTGTTTCTTGTAAGGCGAGCTAGCTTTTGTTTCCCAGTCCTAAATGGAGTTGAATCACATGCAGTTTTTGTTCCTACAAGCAAGAGTTGTTTGCTAGTAAGGAAAGTCACTATTGTGCTCCCTTTCCAATACACAGTACAAATAGCACTCGCGTCTGTTTCCAGCAGGTACAGTGTATTTGGCTGAAGAGGAGCTACTGTTCTTGTCAGTTTCTTAAGCAGAGTTGAACTAGATATGAGCCGTGTGTGTAGGAAGCACAGTTCTTTTGTTCTGAGCAAGCTCACTGTTCTGGCCCTATAGGAAACACAGTAGAGTAGAAGAGTGCTCTTTTATCAAAAGCAGTGTGTGTTTCTTGTAAGGCGAGCTAGCGTTTGTTTCCCAGTCCTAAATGGAGTTGAATCACTTGCATTTTCTGGTCCTACGAGCAAGAGTTGTTTTCTGGTAAGAAGAGTCACTATTGCGCTCCCATTTCCATACACAGTGCAAATAGCACTCGCGTCTGTTCCCAGCAAGTACAGTGTATTGGACTGAAGAGAGCTACTGTTCTTGTCAGTTTCCTAAGCAGAGTTGAACTAGATATGGCCCGTGTGTGTAGGAAGCACAGTTCTTTTGTTCTGAGCAAGCTCACTGTTACGACCCCATAGGAAACACGGTAGAGTAAAAGAGTGCTCTTTTCTCAAAAGCAGAGTGTGTTTCTTGTAAGGCGAGCTAGCGTTTGTTTCCCAGTCCTAAATGGAGTTGAATCACATGCAGTTTCTGGTCCTATGAGCAAGATTTTTTTTCTGGTAATAAGAGTCACTATTGTGCTCCCATTGCCATACACAGTGCATATAGCTCTGGCGTCTGTTCCCTGTATGTACAGTGTATTGGACTGAAGAGGAGCTACTGTTCTTGTTAGTTTCCTAAGCAGAGTTGAACTAGATATGGCCCCTGTGTGTAGGAAGTACAGTTCTTTTGTTCTGAGCAAGCTCACTGTTCTGGCCCTAGAGGAAACACAGTAGAGTAGAAGAGTGCTCTTTTCTCAAAAGCAGAGTGTGTTTCTTGTAAGGCGAGCTAGCTTTTGTTTCCCAGTCCTAAATGGAGTTGAATCACATGCAGTTTCTGGTCCTAGGAGCAAGAGTTGTTTTCTGGTAAGAAGAGTCACTATTGCGCTCCCATTGCCATACACAGTGCAAATAGCACTGGCGTCTGTTCCCAGCAAGTACAGTATATTGGACTGAACAGGATCTACTATTCTTGTCAGTTTCCTAAGCAGAGTTGAACTGGATATGGTCCCTGTGTGTAGGAAGCACAGTTCTTTTGTTCTGAGCAAGCTGACGGTTCTGGCCCTAAACTAAACTCAGTAGAGTAAAAGAGTGCTTTTTTCTCAAAAGCAGAGTGTGTTTCTTGTAAGGTGAGCTAGCGTTTCTTTCCCAGTCCTAAATGGAATTGAGTTATATGCAGTTTCTGGTCCTAGGAGCAAGAGTTGTTTTCTGGTAATAAGAGTCAATATTGTGCTCCCATTGTCATACACAGGGCAAATAGCACTGGCGTCGGTTCCCAGCATGTACTGCGTATTGGACTGAAGAAAATCTACTGTTATTGTCAGGTTCCTAAGCAGAATTGAACAAATATGGCCGTGTGTGTAGGAAGCACAGTTCTTTTGTTCTCAGCAAGCTCACTGTTCAGACCCCATAGGAAACAAAATAGAGTAGAAGAGTGCTATTTTCTCAAAAGCAAATGTGTGTTTCTCGTAAGGCGAGCTAGCATTTGTTTCCCAGTCCTAAATGGAGTTGAATCACATGCAGTTTCAGGTCCTACGAGCAAGAGTTGTTTTCTGGTAAGGAAAGTCACTATTGCGCTCACATTACCATACAGAGTGCTAATAGTACTTGCGTCTGTTCCCAGCAAGTACAGTGTATTGGACTGAAGAGGAGCTACTGTTCTTGTCAGTTTCCTAAGCAGAGTTGAACAAGATATGGCCCGTGTGTGTAGGAAGCACAGGTCTTTTGTTCTGAGTAAGCTCACTGTTCGGACCCCGTAAGAAACACAATTAAGTAGAAGAGTGCACTTTTCTCAAAAGCAGAGTGTGTTTCTTGTAAGGCGAGCTAGTGTTTGTTTCCCAGTCCTAAATGGAGTTGAATCACATGCAGTTTCTGTTCCTACGAGCAAGAGATGTTTTCTGGTAAGAAGAGTCACTATTGTGCTCCCATTGTCATACACAGGGCAAATAGCACTGGCTTCTTTTCCCAGCATGTGCAGTGTATTGCACTGAATAGGATCTACTGTTCTTGTCAGGTTCCGAAGCAGAGTTGAACTAGATATGGCCCGTGTGTGTAGGAAGCACGGTTCTTTTGTTCTGAGCAAGCTCACTGTTCGGAACCCATAGGAAACACAGTAGAGTAGAAGAGTGCTCTTTTCTCAAAAGCAGAGTGTGTTTCTTGTAAGGCGAGCTATCGTTTGTTTCCCAGTCCTAATAGGAGTTGAATCACATGCAGTTTCTGGTCCTACAAGCAAGAGCTTTTTCTGGTAAGAAGAGTCACTATTGCGCTCCCATTGCCATACACACTGCAAATAGCACTGGCGTCTGTTCCCAGCAAGTACAGCATATTGGACTGAAGAGGATCTACGTTCTTTTCAGTTTCCTAAGCAGAGTTGAACTAGATATGGCCCGTGTGTGTAGGAAGCACAGTTCTTTTGTTCTGAGCTAGCTCACTGTTCAGACCCCATAGGAAACACAGTAGAGTAGAAGAGTGCTCTTTTCTCAAAAGCAGAGTGTGTTTCTTGTAAGGCAAGCTAGCGTTTGTTTCCCAGTCCTAAATGGAGTTGAATCACATGCAGTTTCTGGTCCTACGAGCAAGAGTTGTTTTCTGGTAAGAAGAGTCACTATTGTGCTCGCATTGTCATACACAGGGCAAATGCACTGGCGTCTGTTCCGAGCATGTACAGTGTATTGGACTGAAGAGGATCTACTGTTCTTGTCAGTTTCATATGCAGAGTTGAACTGGATATGGCCCGTGTGTGTAGGAAGCACAGTTCTTTTGTTCTGAGCAAGCTCACTGTTCTGGCCCTATAGGAAACACAGTAGCGTAGCAGAGTGCTCTTTTCTCAAAAGCAGAGTGTGTTTCTTGTAAGGCGAGCTAGTGGTTGTTTCCAAGTCCTAAATGGCATTGAATCACATGCAGTTTCTGTTCCTACGAGCAAGAGATGTTTTCTGGTAAGAAGAGTCACTATTGTGCTCCCATTGTCATACACAGGGCAAATAGCACTGGCTTCTTTTCCCAGCATGTACAGTGTATTGCACTGAATAGGATCTACTGTTCTTGTCAGGTCCGAAGCAGAGTTGAACTAGATATGGCCCGTGTGTGTAGGAAGCACGGTTCTTTTGTTCTGAGCAAGCTCACTGTTCGGACCCCATAGGAAACACAGTAGAGTAGAAGAGTGCTCTTTTCTCAAAAGCAGAGTGTGTTTCTTGTAAAGCGAGCTATCGTTTGTTTCCCAGTCCTAATAGGAGTTGAATCACATGCAGTTTCTGGTCCTACGAGCAAGAGTTGTTTTGTGGTAAGAAGAGTCACTATTGTGCTCCCATTGCTGTACACAGTGCAAATAGCACTCACGTCTGTTCCCAAGAAGTACAGTGTATTGGACTGAAGAGGAGCTACTGTTCTCGTCAGTTTCCTAATCAGAGTTGAACTAGATATGGCCTGTGTGTGTAGGAAGCAAGTTCTTTCGTTCTGTGCAAGCTCACTGTTCTGGCCCTATAGGAAAAACAGTAGAGTAGAAGTGTGCCCTTTTCTCAAAAGCAGAGTGTGTTTCTTGTAAGGCGAGCTAGCGTTTGTTTCCCACTCCTATATGGAGTTGAATCACATGCAGTTTCTGGTATTAAGAGCAAGAGTTGTTTTCTGGTAAGAAGAGTCACTATTGCGCTCCCATTGTCATACACAGGGCAAATAGCACTGGCATCTATTCCTAGCAAGTACAGTGTATTGGACTGAAGAGGAGCTACTGTTCTTGTCAGTTTCCTAAGCAGAGTTGTACCAGATATGGCCCGTGTGTGTAGGAAGCACAGTTCTTTTGTTCTGAGCAAGCTCACTGTTTGGACCCCATAGGAAATACCGTAGAGAAGAAGCGTGCCCTTTTATCAAAAGCAGAGTGTGTTTCTTGTAAGGTGAGCTAGCATTTGTTTCCCAGTCCTAAATGGAGTTGAATCACATGCAGTTTCTGGTCATACGAGCAAGAGTTGTTTTCTGGTAAGAAGAGTCACTATTGCGCTCCCGTTTTCCCACACAGGGCAAATAGCACTGGCGTCTGTTGCCAGCATGTACAGTGTATTGGACTGAAGAGGTTCTAATGTTCTTGTCAGTTTCCTAAGCAGAATTGAACAAGATATGGCCCGTGTTTGTAGGAAGCACAGTTCTTTGTTCAGAGCAAGCTCACTGTTCTGGCACTATAGGAAACCCAGTAGAGTAGAAGAGTGCTCTTTTCTCAAAAGCAGAGTGTGTTTCTTGTAAGGCGTGCTAGCTTTTGTTTCCCAGTCCTAAATGGAGTTGAGTCACATGCAGTTTTTGGTCCTAGGAGCAAGAGTAGTTTTCTGGTAAGAGGAGTCACTATTGGGCTCCCATTGCCATACACAGTACAAACAGCACTCGCGTCTGTTCCCAGCATGTACAGTGTATTGGACTGAAAAGGATCTATTGTTCTTGTCATTTTCTTAAGCAGAATTGAACTAGATATGGCCGTGTATGCAGGAAGCACAGTTCTTTTGTTCTGAGCAAGCTCACTGTTCGGACCCCAAAGGAAACACAGTAGAGTAGAAGAGTGCTCTTTTCTCAAAAGCAGAGTGTGTTTCTTGTAAGGAAAGCTAGCGTTTGTTTCCCAGTCCTAAATGGAGTTGAATCACATGCAGTTTCTGGGCCTACGAGCAAGAGTTGTTTTCTGGTAAGGAAAGTCATTATTAAGCTCCCATTGCCATACATAGTGCAAATAGCACTCGCGTCTGTTCCCAGCAAGTACAGTGTATTGGACTGAGGAGGAGATACTGTTCTTGTCAGTTTCCTAAGCAGAGTTGAACTAGATATTGCCCGTGTGTGTAGGAAGCACAGTTCTTTTGTTCTGAGCAAGCTCACTGTTCGGACACCATAGGAAACACAGTAGAGTAGAAGAGTGCTCTTTTCTCAAAAGCAGAGTGTGTTTCTTGTAAGGTGAGCTAGCGTTTGTTTCCCAGTCCTAAATGGAGTTGAATGACATGCAGTTTCTGGTCCTACGAGCAAGAGTTTTTTCTGGTAATAAGAGTCACTATTGCGCTCCCATTGTCATACTCAGGACAAATAGCACTGGGCTCTGTTCCCAGCATGTACAGTGTATTGGACTGAAGAGAATCTACTGTTCTTGTCAGGTTCCTAAGCAGAGTTGAACTAGATATGGCCCATGTGTGTAGGAAGCACAGTTCTTTTGTACTCAGCAAGCTCACTGTTCTGGCCCTATAGGAAACACAGTAGAGTAGAAGAGTGCTCTTTCCTCAAAAGCAGAGTGTGTTTCTTGTAAGGCGAGCTAGGGTTTGTTTCCCAGTCCTAAATGGAGATGAATCACATGCAGATTCTGGTCCTATAAGCAAGAGTTTTTTTCTGGTAAGAAGAGTCACTATTGTGCTCCCATTGCCATACACAGTGCAAATACCACTGGCATCTGTACCCAGCATGTACATTGTATTGGACTGAAGAGGATCTACTGTTGTTGTCAGTTTCCTAAACAGAATTGAACTAGATATGGCCCGTGTGTGTAGGAAGCACAGTTCTATTGTTCTGAGCAAGCTCACTGTTCTGGCCCTATAGGAAACACAGTAGAGTAGAAGAGTGCTCTTTTCTCAAAAGCAGAGTGTGTTTCTTGTAAGGCGTACTAGCGTTTGTTTCCCAGTCCTAAATGGAGTTGAGTCACATGCAGTTTCTGGTCCTACGAGCAAGAGTTGTTTTCTGGTAAGAAGAGTCACTATTGCACTCCCATTGCCATACATAGTATAAAAAACACTCGCGTCTGTTTTCAGCAAGTACAGTGTATTGGTCTGAAGAGGAGCTACTGTTCTTGTCATTTTCCTAAGCAGAGTTGAACTAGATATGGCCAATGTGTGTAAAAAGCACAGTTCTTTTGCTCTGAGCAAGCTCACTGTTCGGACCCCAAAGTTAACACAGTAGAGTAGAAGAGTGCTCTTTTCTCAAAAGCAGAGTGTGTTTCTTGTAAGGTGAGGTAGCGTTTGTTTCCCAGTCCTAAATTGAGTTGAATCACATGCAGTTTTTGGTCATACGAGCAAGAGTTGTTTTCTGGTAAGGAAAGTCATTATTGGGCTCCCTTTGCCATACACAGCACAAATAGCACTCACGTCTGTTCCCAGCAAGTACAGTTTATTGGACTGAAGAGGAGCTACTGTTCTTGTCAGTTTCCTAAGCAGAGTTGAACTAGATATGGCCCGTGTGTATAGGAAGCACAGTTCTTTTGTTCTGAGCAAGCTCACTGTGTGGACCACATAGGAAACTCAGTGCTCTTTCTCAAAAGCAGAGTGTGTTTCTTGTAAGGAGAGCTAGCGTTTGTTTCCCAGTCCTAAATGGAGTTGAATCACATGCAGTTTCTGGTCCTACGAGCAAGAGTTGTTTTCTGGTAAGGAAAGTCATTATTGCGATCCCATTGCCATACATAGTGCAAATAGCACTCGCGTCTGTTCCCAGCAAGTACAGTGTATTGGACTGAAGAGGAGCTACTGTTCTTGTCAGTTTCCTAAGCAGAGTTGAACTAGATATTGCCCGTGTGTGTAGGAAGCACAGTTCTTTTGTTCTGAGCAAGCTCACTGATCGGACACCATAGGAAACACAGTAGAGTAGAAGAGTGCTCTTTTCCCAAAAGCAGAGTGTGTTTCTTGTAAAGCGAGCTAGTGTTTTTTCCCAGTCCTAAATGGAGTTGAATCACATGCAGTTTCTGGTCCTATGAGCAAGAGATTTTTCTGGTAATAAGAGTCACTATTGCGCTCCCATTGTCATAATCAGGGCAAATAGCACTGGCCTGTGTTCCCAGCATGCTCAGTGTATTGGACTGAAGAGGATCTACTGTTCTTGTCAGGTTCCTAAGCAGAGTTGAACTAGATATGGCCCATGTGTGTAGGAAGCACAGTTCTTTTGTACTCAGCAAGCTCACTGTTCTGGCCCTATAGGAAACACAGTAGAGTAGAAGAGTGCTCTTTTCTCAAAAGCAGTGAGTGTTTCTTGTAAGGTGAGCTAGCGTTTTTTTCCCACCCCTAAATGGAGTTGAATCACATGCAGTTTTTGGTCATACGAGCAAGAGTTGTTTTCTCGTAAGGAAAGTCACTATTGAGCTCCCTTTGCCATAAACAGCACAAATAGCACTCACGTCTGTTCCCAGCAAGTACAGTGTATTGGACTGAAGAGGAGCTACTGTTCTTGTCAGTTTCCTAAGCAGAGTTGAACTAGATATGGCCCGTGTGTATAGGAAGCACAGTTCTTTTGTTCTGAGCAAGCTCACTGTGCGGACCCCATAGGAAACTCAGTGCTCTTTCTCAAAAGCAGAGTGTGTTTCTTGTAAGGCGAGATAGCGTTTGCTTCCCAGACCTAAATGGAGATGAATCACATGCAGTTTCTGGTCCTACAAGCAAGAGTTGTTTTCTGGTAAGAAGAGTCACTATTGGGCTCGCATTGTCATACACAGGGCAAATAGCACTGGCGTCTGTTCCGAGCATGTACAGTGTATAGGACTGAAGAGGATCTACTGTTCTTGTCAGTTTCCTAAGCAGAATTGAACTAGATATGGCCATGTGTGCAGGAAGTACAGTTCTTTTGTTCTGAGCAAGCTCACTGTTCGGACCCCATAGGAAAAACAGTAGAGTAGAAGAGTGCTCTTTTCTCAAAAGCAGAGTGTGTTTCTTGTAAGACGAGCTAGTGTTTTTTTCCCAGTCCTAAATGGAGTTGAATCACATGCAGTTACTGGTACTAAGAGCAAGAGTTGTTTTCTGGTAAGAAGAGTCACTATTGTGCTCCCATTGCCATACACACTGCAAATAGCACTCGCATCTGTTCCCAGCAAGTACAGTGTATTGGACTGAAGAGGAGCTACTGTTCTTGTCAGTTTCCTAAGTAGAATTGAACACGATATGGCCATTTGTGTAGGAAGCACAGTTCTTTTGTTCTGAGCAAGCTCACTGTACTGGCCCTTTAGGAAAAACAGTAGAGTAGAAGAGTGCTCTTTTCTCAAAAGCAGAGTGTGTTTCTTGAAAGGCGAGCTAGCGTTTGTTTCCCAGTCCTAAATGGAGTTGAATCACATACAGTTTTTGGTCCTACGAGCAAGAGTTGTTTTCTGGTAAGGAAAGTCACTATTGCGCTCCCATTGACATACACAGTGCAAATTGCACTCGCGTCTGTTCCCAGCAAGTACAGTGTACTGGACTGAAGAGGAGCTACTGTTCTTTTCAGTTTCCTAAGCAGAGTTGAACTAGATATGGCCCGTGTGTGTAGGAAGCACAGTTCATTTGTTCTGAGCAAGCTCACTGTTCAGACCCCATAGGAAACACAGTAGAGTAGAAGAGTGCTCTTTTCTCAAAAGCAGAGTGTGTTTCTTGTATGGCGAGCTAGCTTTTGTTTCCCAGTCATAAATGAAGTTGAATCACATGCAGTTTCTGGTCCTACTAGTAGAGTTGTTTTTTGGTAAGAAGAGTCACTATTGCGCTCCCATTGTCATACACAGGGCAAATAGCACTGGCGTCTGTTCCCAGCATGTACAGTGTATTGGACTGAAGAGGATCTACTGTTCTTGTCAGTTTCCTAAGCAGAATTGAACAAGATACGGCCTTGTGTGTACGAAGCACAGTTCTTTTGTTCTCAGCAAGCTCACTGTTCTGGCCCTATAGGAAACACAGTACAGTAGAAGAGTGCTCTTTTCTCAAAAGCAGAGTGTGTTTCTTGTAAGGTGAGCTAGGGTTTGTTTCCCACCCCTAAATGGAGTTGAATCACATGCAGTTTTTTGTCATAGGAGCAAGAGTTGTTTTCTGGTAAGGAAAGTCACTATTGCGCTCCCTTTGCCATACACAGCACAAATAGCATTCACGTCTGTTCCCAGCAAGTACAGTGTATTGGACTGAAGAGGAGCTACTGTTCTTGTCAGTTTCCTAAGCAGAGTTGAACTAGATATGGCCCGTGTGTATAGGAAGCACAGTTCTTTTGTTCTGAGCAAGCTCACTGTGTGGACCCCATAGGAAACTCAGTGCTCTTTCTCAAAAGCATAGTGTGTTTCTTGTAAGGCGAGCTAGCGTTTGGTTCCCACTTCTAAATGGAGTTGAATCACATGCAGTTTTTGGTCCTACGCACAAGAGTTGTTTTCTGGTAAGGAAAGTCACTATTGCGCTCCCATTGCCAAACACAGTGCAAATAGCACTCGCATCTGTTCCCAGCAAGTACAGTGTATTGGACTGAAGAGGAGCTACTGTTCTTGTCAGTTTCCTAAGCAGAGTTGAACTAGATATGGCCCATGTGTATAGGAAGCACAGTTCTTTTGTTCTGAGCAAGCTCACTGTTTGGACCCCATAGGAAACACAGTAGAGTAGAAGAGTGCTCTTTTCTCAAAAGCAGAGTGTGTTTCTTGTAAGGCGAGCTAGTGTTTGTTTCACAATCATAAATGGAGTTGAATCACATCCAGTTTCTAGTCCTATGAGCAAGAGTTGTTTTCTTGTAAGAAGAGTCACTGTTGTGCTCCCATTGTTGTACACAGTGCAAATAGCACTCGCGTCTGTTCCCAGTAAGTACAGTGTATTGGACTGAAGAGGAGCTACTGTTCTTGTCAGTTTCCTAAGCAGAGTTGAACTAGATATGGACCGTGTGTTTAGGAAGCACAGTTCTTTTGTTCTGAGCAAGCTCACTGTTTTGGACCTATAGGAAACACAGTAGAGTAGAAGAGTGCTTATATCTAAAAAGCAGAGTGTGTTTCTTGAAAGGCGAGCTAGCGTTTGTTTCCCAGTCCTAAATGGAGTTGAATCAAATGCAGTTTTTGGTCCTACGAGCAAGAGTTGTTTTCTGGTAAGAAAAGTCACTATTGTGCTCCAATTGCCGTACACAGTGCAAATAAGACTTGTGTCTGTTCCCAGCAAGTACAGTGTATTGGACTGAAGAGGAGCTCCTGTTCTTGTCATTTTCCTAAGCAGAGTTGAACTAGATATGGCATGTGTGTGTACAAAGCACAGTTCTTTTGTTCTGAGCAAGCTCACTGTTCGAACCCCATAGGAAACACAGTAGAGTAGAATAGTGCTCTTTTCTCAAAAGCAGAGTGTGTTGTTTCTTGTAGGGCGAGCTAGCATTTGTTTCCCAGTCCTAAATGGAGTTCAAATACACATGCAGTTTCTGGTCCTATGAGCTAGAGTTGTTTTCTGGTAAGAAGAGTCACTATTGCGCTTCATTTGACATACACAGTGCAAATAGCACTCGCGTCTGTTCCCAGAAAGTACAGTGTATTGAACTGAAGAGGAGCTACTGTTCTTGTCAGTTTCCTAAGCAGAAATGAACTAGATATGGCCCGTGTGTGTAGGAAGCACAGTTCTTTTGTTGTGAGCATGCTCACTGTTCGAACCCCATTGGAAACACAGTAGAGTAGATGGGTGCTCTTTTCTCAAAAGCAGAGTGTGTTTCTTGTAAGGCGAGCTAGCATTTGTTTCCCAGTCCTAAATGGAATTCAAATACACATGCAGTTTCTGGTCCTACCAGCAAGAGTTGTTTTCTGGTTAGAAGAGTCACTATTGTGTTCCCTTTGCCATATACAGTGCAAACAGCCCTTGCGTCTGTTCCCAGCAAGTACAGTGTATAGGACTGAAGAGGAGCTACTGTTCTTGTCAGTTTCCTAAGCAGAGTTGAACTAGATATGGCCCGTGTGTGTAGGAAGCACAGTTCTTTTGTTCTCAGCAAGCTCTCTGTTCGGACCCCATAGAAAACACAGTAGAGTAGAAGAGTGCTCTTTTCTCAAAAGCAGAGTGTGTTTCTTGTAAGACGAGCTAGCGTTTGTTTCCCAGTCCTAAATGGAGTTGAATCACATGCAGTTTCTGGTCCTACGAGCAAGAGATTTTTCTGGTAATAAGAGTAACTGTTGCGCTCCCATTGTCATACACAGGGCAAATAGCATTGGCGTCTGTTCCCAGCATGTACAGTGTATTGGAATGAAGAGGATCTACTGTTCTTGTCAGGATCCTAAGCAGAGTTGAATTAGATATGGCCCATGTGTATAGGAAGCACAGTTCTTTTGTACTCAGCAAGCTCACTGTTCGGGCCCTATAGGAAACACAGTAGAGTAGAAGAGTGCTCTTTCCACAAAAGGAGAGTTTGTTTCTTGTAAGGCGAGCTAGCTTTGTTTCCCAGTCCTAAATGGAGTTGAATCACATGCAGTTTCTGGTCCTACGAGCAAGAATTGTTTTGTGGTAAGAAGAGTCACTATTGCGCTCCCATTGTCATACACAGTGCAAATAGCACTGGCGTCTGTTCCCAGCAAGTACAGTGTATTGGACTGAAGAGGATCTACTATTCTTGTCAGTTTCCTAAACAGAATTGAACTAGATATGGCCCGTGTGTAGGAAGCACAGTTCTTTTGTTCTGAGCAAACTCACTGTTCTGGCGCTGTAGGAAACACAGTAGAGTAGATGTGTGCTCTTTCCTCAAAAGCAGAGCGTGTTTCTTGTAAGGCGAGCTAGCGTTTGTTTCCCAGTCCTAATTGGATTGAATCAAATGCAGTTTCTGTTCCTGAGAGCAAGAGTTGTTTTCTGGTAAGAAGAGTCACTATTGTGCTCCCATTGCCGTACACAGTGCAAACAGCACTCGCGGCTGTTCCCAGTAAGTACAGTGTATTGGACTGAAGAGGAGCTACTGTTCTTGTCAGTTTCCTAAGCAGAGTTGAACTAGATATGGACCGTGTGTTTAGGAAGCACAGTTCTTTTGTTCTGAGCAAGCTCACTGTTTTGGACCTATAGGAAACACAGTAGAGTAGAAGAGTGCTTATATCTAAAAAGCAGAGTGTGTTTCTTGAAAGGCGAGCTAGCGTTTGTTTCCCAGTCCTAAATGGAGTTGAATCAAATGCAGTTTTTGTTCCTACGAGCAAGAGTTGTTTTCTGGTAAGAAGAGTCACTATTGTGCTCCAATTGCCGTACACAGTGCAAATAACACTCGTGTCTGTTCCCAGCAAGTACAGTGTATTGGAATGAAGAGGAGCTACTGTTCTTGTCAGTTTCCTAAGCAGAGTTGAACTAGATATGACCTGTGTGTGTAGAAAGCACAGTTTTTTTGTTCTGAGCAAGCAGACTGTTTGGACCCCATAAGAAACACAGTAGAGTAGATGTGTGCCCTATTCTCAAAAGCAGAGTGTGTTTCTTGTAAGACGAGCTAGCGTTTGTTTCCCAATCCTAAATGGAGTTGAGTCACATGCAGATTCTGGTCCTATGAGCTAGAGTTGTTTTCTGGTAAGAAGAGTCACTATTGCGCTCCCATTGTCATATACAGGGCAAATAGCACTGGTGTCTGTTCCCAGCAAGTACAGTGTATTGGACTGAAGAGGAGCTACTGTTCTCATCAGTTTCCTAAGCAGAGTTGAACTAGATATGGCCCGTGTGTGTAGGAAGCACAGTTCTTTTGTTCTGAGCAAGCTCACTGTTCTCGCCCTATAGGAAACACAGTAGAGTAGAAGAGTGCTCTTTTCTCAAAAGCAGAGTGTGTTTCTTGTAAGGCAAGCTAGCGTTTGTTTCCCAGTCCGAAATGGAGTTAAATCACATGCAGTATTTGGTCCTACGAGCAAGAGATTTTTCTGGTAAGAAGAGTCACTATTGCGCTCCCATTGTCATACACAGGGAAAATAGCACTGGCGTCTGTTCCCAGGATGTACAGTGTATTGGACTGAAGAAGATCTACTGTTCTCGTCAGTTTCCTAAGCAGAGTTGAACTAGATATGGACCGTGTGTGTAGGAAGCACAGTTCTTTTGTTCTGAGCAAGCTCACTGTTCTCGCCCTATAGGAAACACTGAAGAGTAGAAGAGTGCTCTATTCTCAAAAGCAGAGTGTGTTTCTTGTAAGGCGAGCTAGCGTTTGTTTCCCAGTCCTAAATTGAATTGAATCACCTGCAGTTTGTGGTCCTACGAGCAAGAGTTTTTTCTGGTAAGAAGAGTCATTATTGTGCTCCCATTGTCATAAACTGGGCAAATAGCACTGGTTTCTCTTCCCAGCATGTACAGTGTATTGGACTGAAGAGGATCTACTGTTCTTGTCAGGTTCCTAAGCAGAGTTGAACTAGATATGGACCGTGTGTAGGAAGCACAGTTCTTTTGTTCTGAGCAAGCTCACTCTTCGAACTCCATAGGAAACACAGTAGAGTAGAAGAGTGCTCTTTTCTCTAAAGCAGAGTGTGTTTCTTGTAAGGCGAGCTAGCGTTTGTTTCCCAGTCCTAAATGGAGTTGAAATACACATGCAGTTTCTGTTCCTATGAGCTAGAGATGTTTTCTGGTAAGAAGAGTCACTATTGCACTCCATTTGCCGTACACAGTGCAAATAGCACTCGCGTCTGTTCCCAGCAAGTACAGTGTATTGGACTGAAGTGGAGCTACTGTTCTTGTCAGTTTTCTAAGCAGGGTTGAACTAGATATGGCCCATGTGTGTAGGAAGCACAGTTCTTTTGTTCTGAGCAAGCTCACTGTTCTGGCCCTATAGGACACAGTAGAGTAGAAGAGTGCTCTTTTCTCAAAAGCAGAGTGTGTTTCTTGTAAGGCAAGCTAGCGTTTGTTTCCCAGTCCTAAATGGAGTTGAATCAAATGCAGTTTTTGGTCCTACGAGCAAGAGTTGTTTTCTGGTAAGAAGAGTCACTGTTGCGCTGCCATTGCCATACACAGTGCAAATAGCACTCGCGTCTGTATCCAGTAAGTACAGTGTATTGGACTTAAGTGGAGCTACTGTTCTCGTCAGTTTCCTAAGCAGAGTTGAATTAGATATGGCCCGTTTGTGTAGGAAGCACAGTTCTTTTGTTCTGAGCAAGCTCACTGTTCTTGCCATATAGGAAACACTGTAGAGTAGAACAGTGCTCTATTCTCAAAAGCAAAGTGTGTTTCTTGTAAGGCAAGCTAGCGATTGTTTCCCAGTCCTAAATTGAGTTGAATCACATGTAGTTTCTGGTCCTACAAGCAAGAGCTTTTTCTGGTAAGAAGAGTCACTATTGCGCTCTTATTGTCATACACAGGGCAAATAGCACTGGTGTCTCTTCCCAGCATGTACAGTGTATTGGACTGAAGAGGATCTACTGTTCTGGTCAGGTTCCTAAGCAGAGTTGAACTAGATATGGCCCATGTGTGTAGGAAGCACAGTTCTTTAACTCAGCAAGCTCACTGTTCTGGCCCTATAGGAAACACAGTAGAGTAGAAGAGTGCTCTTTCCTCAAAAGCAGAGTGTGTTTCTTGTAAGGCGATCTAGCGTTTGTTTCCCAGTCCTAAATGGAGTTGAATCACATGCAGTTTCAGGTCCTACGAGCAAGAGTTGTTTTCTGGTAAGGAAAGTCACTATTGCGCTCCCTTTGCCATACACAGTGCAAATAGTACTCGCGTCTGTTCCCTGCAAGTATAGTGTATTGGACTGAAGAGGAGCTACTGTTCTTGTCAGTTTCCTAAGCAGAGTTGAACTAGATATGACCCGTGTTTGCAGGAAGCACAATTCTTTTGTTCTGAGCAAGCTCACTGTTTGGACTCCATAGGAAACACAGTAGAGAACATGTGTGCCCTATTCTCAAAAGCAGAGCGTGTTTCTTGTAAGGCGAGCTAGCGTTTGTTTCCCACTCCTAAATGGAATTGAATCACATGCAGGTTCTGGTCCTATGAGCAAGAGTTGTTTTCTGGTAAGAAGAGTCACTATTGCGCTCCCATTGCCATACACAGTACAAATAGCACTCGAGTCTGTTTCCAGCAAGTACAGTGTATTGGTATGAAGAGGAGCTACTGTTCTTGTCAGTTTCCTAAGCAGAGTTGAACTACATATGACCCCTGTGTGTAGGAAGCACAAATCTTTTGTTCTCAGCAAGCTCACTGTTTGGACCCCTTAGGAAACACAGTAGAGAAGATGTGTGCCCTATTCTCAAAAGCAGAGCGTGTTTTTTGTAAGGCGAGCTAGCGTTTGTTTCCCAGTCCTAAGTGGATTGATTCAAATACAGTTTCTGGTCGTAAGAGCAAGTGTTGTTTTCTGGCAAGAAGAGTCACTATTGTGCCCCCTTGCCGTACACAGTGCAAATAGCACTCGCGTCTGTTCCCAGTAAGTACAGTGTATTGGACTGAAGAGGAACTACTGTTCTCGTCAGTTTCCTAAGCAAAGTTGAACTAGATATGGACCCTGTGTGTAGGAAGCACTGTTCCTTTGTTCTGAGGAAGCTCACTGTTCGAACCCCATAGGAAACACAGTAGAGTAGAAGAGTGCTCTTTTCTCAAAAGCAGAGTGTGTTTCTTGTAAGGCGAGCTAGCGTTTGTTTCCCAGTCCTAAATGGATTGAATCAAATGCAGTTTCTGGTCCTACGAGCAAGAGTTGTTTTCTGGTAAGAAGAGTCACTATTGTGCTCCCTTTGCCGTACACAGTGCAAATAGCACTCGAGTCTGTTCCCAGTAAGTACAGTGTATTGGACTGAAGAGGAGGTACTGTTCTCATCAGTTTCCTAAGCAGAGTTGAACTAGATATGGACCGTGTGTGTAGGAAGCACAGTTCTTTTGTTCTGAGCAAGCTCACTGTTCGATCCCCATAGGAAACACAGTAGAGTAGAAGAGTGCTCTTTTCTCAAAAGCAGAGTGTGTTTCTTGTAAGGCGAGCTAGTGTTTGTTTCCCAGTCCTAAATGGAGTTGAATCAAATGCAGTTTTTGGTCCTACGAGCAAGAGTTGTTTTCTGGTAAGAAGAGTCACTATTGGGCTCCCATTGCCACACACAGTACAAATAGCACTCGCATCTGTTCCCAGCAAGTACAGTCTATTGGACTGCAGAGGAGCTACTGTTCTTGGCAGTTTCCTAAGGGGAGTTGAACTAGATATGGCCCGTGTGTGTACTAAGCACAGTTCTTTTGTTCTGAGCAAGCTCACTGTTGGAACCCCATAGGAAACACAGTAGAGTAGAAGAGTGCTCTTTTCTCAAAACCAGAGTGTGTTTCTTGTAAGGCGAGCTAGCGTTTGTTTCTCAGTCCTAAATGGAGTTGAATCAAATGCAGTTTTTGGTCCTACGAGCAAGAGTTGTTTTCTGCTAAGAAGAGTCACTATTGTGCTCCCAATGCCATGCACAGTGCAAATAGCACTCGCGTCTCTACCCAGTAAGTACAGTGTATTGGACTGAAGAGGAGCTACTGTGCTCGTCAGTTTCCTAAGCAGAGTTGAACTACATATGGCCCGTGTGTGTAGGAAGCACGGTTCTTTTGTTCTGAGCATGCTCACTGTTCTCGCCCTATAGGAAACACTGTAGAGTAGAAGAGTTCTATATTCTCAAAAGCAGAGTGTGTTTCTTGTAAGGCAAGCTAGCGATTGTTTCCCAGTCCTATATTGAGTTGATTCACATGTAGTTTCTGGTCCTAGGAGTAAGAGTTTTTTCTGGTAAGAAGAGTCACTATTGTGCTCCTATTGTCATACACAACGCAAAGAGCACTGGTGTCTCTTCCCAGCATGTACAGTGTATTGGAACGAAGAGGAGCTACTGTTCTTGTCAGGTTCCTAAGCAGAGTTGAACTAGATATGGCCCGTGTGTGTAGGAAGCACAGTTTTTGTTCTGAGCAAGCACACTGTTTGGACCCCATCGGAAACACAGCAGAGTAGATGTGTGCCCTATTCTCAAAAGCAGAGTGTGTTTCTTGTAAGACAAGCTAGAGTTTGTTTCCCAAGCCTAAATGGAGTTGAGTCACATGCAGTTTCTGGTCCTATGAGCTAGAGTTGTTTTCTGGTAAAAAGATTCACTATTGCGCTCCCGTTGTCATACACAGGGCAAATAGCACTGGCGTCTGTTCCCAGCAAGTACAGTGTATTGGTCTGAAGAGGATCTACTGTTCTTGTCAGTTTCCTAAGCAGAATTGAACATGATATGGTCCGTGTGTGTAGGAAGCAAAGTTCTTTTGTTCTGAGCAAGCTCACTGTTCTGGCCTTATAGGAAAATCAGTAGAGTAGAAAAGTGCTCTTTTCTCAAAAGCAGAGTTTGTTTCTTCTAAGGCGAGCTAGCGTTAGTTTCCCAGTCCTAAATGGAGTTGAATCAAATGCAGTTTTTGGTCCTACGAGCAAGAGTTTTTTTCTGGTAAAGAAGAGTCACTATTGTGCTCCCATTGCCATACACAGTACAAATAGCACTCGCGTCTCTTCCCAGCAAGTACAGTGTAATGGACTGAAGAGGAGCTACTGTTCTTGTCAGTTTCCTAAGCAGAGTTGAACTAGATATGGCCTGTGTGTGTAGGAAGCACAGTTCTTTTGTTTGAGCAAGCTCACGGTTCGAACCCCATAGGAAACACAGTAGAGTAGAAGAGTGCTCTTTTCTCAAAAGCAGAGTATGCTTCTTGTAAGGCGAGCTAGCATTTGTTTCCCAGTCCTAAATGGAGTTCAAATACACATGCAATTTCTGGTCCTATGAGCTAGAGTTGTTTTCTGGTAAGAAGAGTCACTATTGTGCTCCCTTTGACATACACAGTGCAAATAGCACTCGCGTTTGTTCCCAGAAAGTACAGTGTATTGGACTGAAGAGGAGCTACTGTTCTTGTCAGTTTCCTAAGCAGAATAGAACTAGATATGGCCCGTGTGTTTAGGAAGCACAGTTCTTTTGTTCTGAGCAAGATCACTGTTCTGGCCCTATAGGAAACACAGTAGAGTAGAAGAGTGCTCTTTTCTCAAAAGCAGAGTGTGTTTCTTCTAAGGCGAGCTAGCGTTTGTTTCCCAGTCCTAAATGGAGTTGAATCAAATGCAGTTTTTGGTCCTACGAGCAAGAGTTGTTTTCTGGTAAGAAGAGTCACTATTGCGCTCCCATTGCCATACACAGTACAAATAGCTCTCGCTTCTGTTTCTAGCAAGTACAGTGTATTGGACTGAAGAGGAGCTACTGTTCTTGTCAGTTTCCTAAGCAGAGTTGAACGAGATATGGCCCGTGTGTGTAGGAAGCACAGTTCTTTTGTTCTGAGCAAGCTCACTGTTCGAACCCCATAGGAAACACAGTAGAGTAGACGGGTGCTCTTTTCTCAAAAGCAGAGTGTGTTTCTTGTAAGGCGAGCTAGCATTTGTTTCCCAGTCCTAAATGGAGTTCAAATACACATGCAGTTTCTGGTCCTACGAGCAAGAATTGTTTTCTTGTTAGAAGAGTCACTATTGCGCTCCCTTTGCCATACACAGTGCAAACAGCCCTTGCGTCTGTTCCCAGCAAGTACAGTGTAGTGGACTGAAGAGGAGCTACTGTTCTTGTCAGTTTCCTAAGCAGAGTTCAACTAGATATGGCCCATGTGTGTAGGAAGCACAGTTCTTTTGTTCTCAGCAAGCTCACTGTTCGGACCCCATAGAAAACACGGTAGAGTAGAAGAGTGCTCTTTTCTCAAAAGCAGAGTGTGTTTCTTGTAAGGCGGGCTAGCTTTGTTTCCCAGTCCTAAATGGAGTTGAATCACATGTAGTTTCTGGTCCTACGAGCAAGAATTGTTTTGTGGTAAGAAGAGACACTATTGTGCTCCCATTGTCATACACACTGCAAATAGCACTGGTGTCTGTTCCCAGCAAGTACAGTGTATTGGACAGAAGAGAATCTACTGTCCTTGTCAGTTTCCTAAACAGAATTGTACTAGATGTGGCCCGTGTGTGTAGGAAGCACAGTTCTTTTGTTCTGAGCAAGCTCACTGTTCTGGCGCTATAGGAAACACAGTAGAGTAGAAGAGTGCTCTTTCCTCAAAAGCAGAGTGTGTTTCTTGTAAGGCGAGCTAGCGTTTGTTTCCCAGTCCTAAATGGAGTTTAATCCCATGCAGTTTCTGGTCCTACGAGCAATAGTTGTTTTCTGGTAAGAAGAGTCACTATTGTGCTCCCATTGTCATACACAGGGCAAATACCCCTGGCGTCTGTTCCCAGCATGTACAGTGTATTGGACTGAAGAGGATCTACTGTTCTTGTCAGTTTCCTAAGCAGAGTTGAACTAGATATGGCCGTGTGTGTAGAAAGCACAGTTCTTTTGTTCTCTTCAAGCTCACTGTTCTGGCCCTATGGGAAACACAATAGAGGAGAAGAGTGTTCTTTCCACAAAATCAGAGTGTGTTTCTTGTAAGTTGAGCTAGCGTTTGTTTCCCAGTCCTAAATGTAGTTGAATCACATGCAGTTTCTGGTCCTACGAGCAAGAATTGTTTTGTGGTAAGAAGAGTCACATTTGCGCTCCCATTGTCTTACACAGTGCAAATATCACTGGCGTCTGTTCCCAGCAAGTACAGTGTATTGGACTGAAGAGCATCTACTATTCTTGTCAGTTTCCTAAGCAGAATTGAACTAGATATGGCCGTGTGTAGGAAGCACAGTTCATTGTTCTGAGCAAGCTCACTGTTCTGGCGCTATAAGAAACACAGTAGAGTAGAAGAGTGCTGTTTTCTCAAAAGCAGAGTGTGTTTCTTTACGGCAAGCTAGCATTTCTTTCCCAGTAATAAATGGAGTTGAATCACATGCAGTTTCAGGTCCTACGAGCAAGAGTTGTTTTCTGGTAAGGAAAGTCACTATTGCGCTCCCATTGCCATACACAGTGCAAATAGCAATCGCGTCTGTTCCCAGCAAGTACAGAGTATTGGACTGAAGAGGAGCTACTGTTCTTGTCAGTTTCCTAAGCAGAGTTGAACTAGATATGACCCCTGTGTGTAGGAAGCACAAATCTTTTGTTCTGAGCAAGCTCACTGTTTGGACCCCATAGGAAACACAGTAGAGAAGATGTGTGCCCTATTCTCAAAAGCAGAGTGTGTTTCTTGTAAGGCGAGCTAGCGTTTGTTTCCCAGTCCTGAGTGGATTGAATCAAATGCAGTTTCTGGTCCTAAGAGCAAGAGTTGTTTTCTGGCAAGAAGAGTCACTATTGTGCCCCCTTGCCGTACACAGTGCAAATAGCACTCGTGTCTTTTCCCAGCAAGTACAGTGTATTGGACTGAAGGGGAGCTACTGTTCTTGTCAGTTTCCTAAGCAGAGTTGAACTAGATACGGCCCGTGTGTGTAGGAAGCACAATTCTTTTGTTCTGAGCAAGCTCACTGTTCGAAACCCATAGGAAACACAGTAGTGTAGAAGAGTGCTCTTTTCTCAAAAGCAGAGTGTGTTTCTTGTAAGGCGAGCTAGCGTTTTTTTCCCAGTCCTAAATGGAGTTGAATCACATGCAGTTTCAGGTCCTACGAGCAAGAGCTGTTTTCTGGTAAGGAAAGTCACTATTGTGCTCCCATTGCAATATACAGTGCAAATAGCACTCGCGTCTGTCCCCAGCAAGTACAGTGTATTGGAATGAATAGGAGCTACTGTTCTTGTCAGTTTCCTAAGCAGAGTTGAACTAGATATAACCCGTGTGTGTAGGAAGCACAGTTTTGTTGTTCTGAGCATGCACACTGTTTGGACCCCATAGGAAACACAGTAGAGTAGATGTGTGCCCTATTCTCAAAAGCAGAGTTTATTTCTTGTAAGACGAGCTAGCATTTGTTTCCCAATCCTAAATGGAGTTGAGTCACATGCAGTTTCTGGTCCTATGAGCTAGAGTTGTTTTCTGGTAAGAAGAGTCACTATTGCGCTCCCATTGTCATACACAGGGCAAATAGCACTGGTGTCTGTTCCCAGCAATTACAGTGTATTGGACTGAAGAGGATCTACTGTTCTTGTCAGTTTCCTAAGCAGAATTGAACTAGATATGGCCCGTGTTTGTAGGAAGCAAAGTTCTTTTCTTCTGAGCAAGCTCACTGTTCTGGCCATATAAGAAAAACAGTAGAGTAGAAAAGTGCTCTTTTCTCAAAAGCAGAGTGTGTTTCTTCTAAGGCGAGCTAGCGTTTATTTCCCAGTAATAAATGGAGTTGAATCACATGCAGTTTTTGGTCCTACGAGCAAGAGTTGTTTTCTGGTAAGAAGAGTCACTATTGTGCTCCCATTGCCATACACAGTACAAATAGCACTCGCTTCTGGTTCCAGCAAGTACAGTGTATTGGACTGAAAAGGAGCTACTGCTCTTGTCAGTTTCTTAAGCAGAGTTGAACTAGATATGGCCCGTGTGTGTAGGAAGCACAGTTCTTTTGTTCTGAGCAAGCTCACTGTTCGAACCCCGTAGGAAACACAGTAGAGTAGCCGGGTGCTCTTTTCTCAAAAGCCGAGTGTGTTTCTTGTAAGGCGAGCTAGCATTTGTTTCCCAGTCCTAAATGAAGTTCAAATACACATGCAGTTTTTGGTCCTACGAGCAAGAGTTGTTTTCTGGTTAGAAGAGTCACTATTGTGCTCCCTTTGCCATACACAGTGCAAACAGTCTTTGCGTCTGTTCCCAGCAAGAACCGTGTATTGGACTGAAGAGGAGCTACTGTTCTTGTCAGTTTCCTAAGCAGAGTTGAACTAGATATGGCCCGTGTGTGTAGGAAGCACAGTTCTTTTGTTATCAGCAAGCTCACTTTTCGGACCCCATAGAAAACACAGTAGAGTAGAAGAGTGCTCTTTTCTCAAAAGCAGAGTGTGTTTCTTGTAAGGCGAGCTAGCGTTTGTTTCCCAGTCCTAAATGGAGTTGAATCACATGCAGTTTCTGGTCCTACGAGCAAGAGATTTTTCTGGTAATAAGAGTAACTGTTGCGCTCCCATTGTCATACACAGGGCAAATAGCACTGGCGTCTGTTCCCAGCATGTACAGTGTATTGCACTGAAGAGGATCTACTGTTCTTGTCAGGATCCTAAGAAGAGTTGAACTAGATATGGCCCATGTGTATAGGAAGCACAGTTCTTTTGTACTCAGCAAGTTCACTGTTCTGGCCCTATAGGAAACACAGTAGAGTAGAAGAGTGCTCTTTCCACAAAAGCAGAGTGTGTTTCTTGTAAGGCGAGCTAGCTTTGTTTCCCAGTGCTAAATGGAGTTGAATCACATGCAGTTTCTGTTCCTATGAGCAAGAATTGTTTTGTGGTAAGAAGAGTCACTGTTGTGCTCCCATTGTCATACACAGTGCAAATAGCACTGGAGTCTGTTCCCAGCAAGTACAGTATATTGGACTGAAGAGGATCTACTGTTCTTGTCAGGTTCCTAAGCAGAGTTGAACTAGATATGGCCCATGTGTGTAGGAAGCACAATTCTTTTGTTCTGAGCAAGCTCACTGTTGTGGCCCTATAGGAAACACAGTAGAGTAGAAGAGTGCTCTTTCCTCAAAAGCAGAGTGTGTTTCTTGTAAGGTGAGCTAGCGTTTATTTCCCAGTCCTAAATGGAGTTGAATCACATGCAGTATCATGTCCTATGAGCAAGAGTTGTTTTCTGGTAAGGAAAGTCACTATTGCGCTCCCATTGCCATACACAGTGCAAATAGCACTCGCCTCTTTTCCCAGCAACCACAGTGTATTGGACTGAAGAGGAGCTACTGTTCTTGTCAGTTTCCTAAGCAGAGTTGAACTAGATATGACCCGTGTGTGTAGGAATCACAGTTCTTTTGTTCTGAGCAAGATCACTGTTTGGACCCCATAGGAAACACAGTAGAATAGATGTGTGCCCTATTCTAAAAAGCAGAGCGTGTTTCTTGTAATCGAGCTAGCGTTTGTTTCCCAGTCCTAAATGGAGTTGAAACACATGCAGTTTCTGGTCCTACGAGCAAGAGTTTTTTCTGGTAATAAGAGTCACTATTGTGCTCCCATTGTCATACACAGGGCAAAGAGCACTGGCGTCTGTTCTCAGCATGTACAGTGTATTCGACTGAAGAGGAGCTACTGTTCTTGTCAGGATCCTAAGCAGAGTTGAACTAGATATGGCCCGTGTGTGTAGGAAGCACAGTTCTTTTGTACTCAGCAAGCTCACTGTTCTGGCCCTATAGGAAACACAGTAGAGTAGAAGAGTGCTCTTTCCACAAAAGCAGAGTGTGTTTCTTATAAGTCGAGCTAGCGTTTGTTTCCCAGTCCTAAATGTAGTTGAATCACATGCAGTTTCTGGTCCTACGAGCAAGAATTGTTTTGTGGTAAGAAGAGTCACTATTTCGCTCCCATTGTAATACATTGTGCAAATAGCACTGGTGTCTGTTCCCAGCAAGTACAGTGTATTGGACTGAAGAGGATCTACTGTTCTTGTCAGTTTCCTAAGCAGAATTGAACTAGATATGGCCGTGTGTAGGAAGCACATTTCTTTTGTTCTGAGCAAGCTCACTGTTCTGGCGCTATAGGAAACACAGTAGAGTAGAAGAGTGCTGTTTTCTCAAAAGCAGAGTGTGTTTCTTGTAAGGCGAGCTAGCGTTTGTTTCCAAGTTCTAAATGGAGTTGAATCACATGTAGTTTTTGGTCCAACACGCAAGAGTTGTTTTCTGGTAAGGAAAGTCAATTTTTTGCTCCCATTGCCATACACAGTGCAAATAGCATTCGCATCTTTTCCCAGCAAGTACAGTGTTTGGGCTGAGGAGGAGCTACTGTTCTTGTCATTTTCCTAAGCAGAGTTGAATTAGATATTGCGCGAGTGTGTAGGAAGCACAGTTCTTTTGTTCTGAAGAAGCTCTCTGTTCGGACCCCATAGAAAACACAGTAGAGTTGAAGAGTGCACTTTACTCAAAAAGAAGAGTATGTTTCTTGTAAGGTGAGCTAGCGATTGTTTCCCAGTCCTAAATGGAGTTGAATGACATTCAGTTTCTGGTCCTACGAGCAAGAGTTGTTTTCTGGTAAGAAGAGTAACTATTGCGCTCCCATTGCTGTACACAGTGCAAATAGCACTCGCATATGTTCCCAGCAAGTACAGTGTATTTGGCTGAAGAGGAGCTACTGTTTTTGTCAGTTTCCTAAGCAGAGTTGAACTAGTTATGGCCCGTGTGTGTAGGAAGCACAGTTCTTTTGTTCTGAGCAAGCTCACTGTTCTGGCCCTATAGGAAACACAGTAGAGTAGTAGAGTGCTCTTTTCTCAAAAGCAGAGTGATTTTCTTGTAAGGCGAGCTAGCGTTTGTTTCCCAGTCCTAATTGGAGTTGAATCACATGCAGTTTTGGTCCTTCGAGCACGAGTTGTTTTCTGGTAAGAAGAGTCACTATTGCGCTCCCATTGCCATACACAGCACAAATAGCACTCGCGTTTGTTTAACGCAAGTACAGTGTATTGGTCTGAAGAGGAGCTACTGTTCTTGTCAGTTTCTTGAGCAGAGTTGAACTATATATGGCCCGTGTGTGTAGGAAGCACAGTTCTTTCGTTCTGAACAAGCTCACTGTTTGAACCCCATAGGAAACACAGTAGAGTAGATGAGTGCTCTTTTCTCAGAAGCAGAGTGTGTTTCTTGTAAGGCGAGCTAGCATTTGTTTCTCAGTCCTAAATGGAGTTGAAATACACATGCAGTTTCTGTTCTTACGAGCAAGAGTTTTTTTCTCGTAAGAAGAGTCACTATTGCGCTCCCTTTGCCATACACATTACAAATAGTACTCGCGTCTGTTTCCAGCAAGTACAGTGTATTGGACTGAAGAGGAGCTACTGTTCTTGTCAGTTTCCTAAGCAGAGTTGAACTAGATATGGCACGTGTGTGCAGGAAGCACAGTTCTTCTGTTCTGAGCAAACTCACTGTTTGGACACCATAGGAAACTCAGTAGAGTAGATGTGTGCCCTATTCTCAAAAGCAGAATGTGTTTCTATAAGGCGAGCTAGCGTTTGTTTTCCAATCCTAAATGGAGTTGAATCACATGCAGTTTCTGGTCATACGAGCAAGAGTTGTTTTGTGGTAAGAAGAGTCACTATTCCCCTCCCATTGTCATACACAGGGCAAATAGCACTGGCGTCTGTTCCCAGCAAGTACAGTGTATTGGACTGAGGAGGATCTACTGGTCTTGTCAGTTTCCTAAGGAGAATTGAACTAGATATGGCCCGTGTGTGTAGGAAGCACAGTTCTTTTGTACTCAGCAAGCTCACTGTTCTGGCCCTATAGGAAACACAGTAGAGTAGAAGAGTGCTCTTTCCACAAAAGCAGAGTGTGTTTCTCGTAAGGCGAGCTAGCGTTTGTTTCCAAGTTCTAAATGGAGTTGAATCACATGCAATTTTTGGTCCTACACGCAAGAGTTTTTTTCTGGTAAGGAAATTCACTATTGTGCTCCCATTGCCATACACAGTGCAAATAGCACTTGCATCTTTTCCAAGCAAGTACAGTGTATTGGGCTGAAGAGGAGCTACTGTTCTTGTCAGTTTCTTGAGCAGAGTTGAACTATATATGGCCCGTGTGTGTAGGAAGCACAGTTCTTTCGTTCTGAACAAGCTCACTGTTTGAACCCCATAGGAAACACAGTAGAGTAGATGAGTGCTCTTTTCTCAAAAGCAGAGTGTGTTTCTTGTAAGGCGAGCTAGCATTTGTTTCTCAGTCCTAAATGGAGTTGAAATACACATGCAGTTTCTGTTCTTACGAGCAAGAGTTTTTTTCTCGTAAGAAGAGTCACTATTGCGCTCCCTTTGCCATACACATTACAAATAGCACTCGCGTCTGTTTCCAGCAAGTACAGTGTATTGGACTGAAGAGGAGCTACTGTTCTTGTCAGTTTCCTAAGCAGAGTTGAACTAGATATGGCACGTGTGTGCAAGAAGCACAGTTCTTCTGTTCTGAGCAAACTCACTGTTTGGACACCATAGGAAACTCAGTAGAGTAGATGTGTGCCCTATTCTCAAAAGCAGAATGTGTTTCTATAAGGCGAGCTAGCGTTTGTTTTCCAATCCTAAATGGAGTTGAATCACATGCAGTTTCTGGTCATACGAGCAAGAGTTGTTTTGTGGTAAGAAGAGTCACTATTCCCCTCCCATTGTCATACACAGGGCAAATAGCACTGGCGTCTGTTCCCAGCAAGTACAGTGTATTGGACTGAAGAGGATCTACTGGTCTTGTCAGTTTCCTAAGGAGAATTGAACTAGATATGGCCCGTGTGTGTAGGAAGCACAGTTCTTTTGTACTCAGCAAGCTCACTGTTCTGGCCCTATAGGAAACACAGTAGAGTAGAAGAGTGCTCTTTCCACAAAAGCAGAGTGTGTTTCTCGTAAGGCGAGCTAGCGTTTGTTTCCAAGTTCTAAATGGAGTTGAATCACATGCAATTTTTGGTCCTACACGCAAGAGTTTTTTTCTGGTAAGGAAATTCACTATTGTGCTCCCATTGCCATACACAGTGCAAATAGCACTTGCATCTTTTCCAAGCAAGTACAGTGTATTGGGCTGAAGAGGCACTACTGTTCTTGTCATTTTCCTAAGCAGAGTTGAATTAGATATGGCGCGAGTGTGGAGGAAGCACAGTTCTTTTCTTCTGAGCAAGCTCACTGTTCAGGCCCTATAGGAAACACAGTTGAGTAGATGAGTGCTGTTTTCTCAAAAGCAGAGTGATTTTCTTGTAAGGCAAGCTAGCGTTTGTTTCCCAGTCCTAAATGGAGTTGAATCACATGCAGTTTCTGGTCCTACAAGCAAGGGTTGTTTTCTGGTAAGAAGAGTCACTATTGTGCTCCCATTGTCATACACAGGGCAAATAGCACTGGCTTCTGTTCCCAGCATGTACAGTGTATTGGACTGAAGAGGATCTACTGTTCTCATCAGTTTCCTAAGCAGAGTTGAACTAGATATGGCCCATTGTGTAGGAAGCACAGTTCTTCTGTTCTGAGCAAGCTCACTGTTTGGACACCATAGGAAACACAGTGGAGTAGATGTGTGCCCTATTCTCAAAAGCAGAATGTGTTTCTTGTAACGCGAGCTAGCGTTTGTTTCCCAATCCTAAATGGAGTGGAATCACATGCAGTTTCTGGTCCTATGAGCAAGAGTTGTTTTGTGGTAAGAAGAGTCACTATTGCGCTCCCATTGTCATAAACAGGGCAAATAGCACTGTCGTCTGTTCCCAGCAAGTACAGTGTATTGGACTGAAGAGGATCTACTGTTCTTGTCAGTTTCCTAAGGAGAATTGAACGAGATATGGCCCGTGTGTGTAGGAAGCACAGTTCTTTTGTTCTCTTCAAGCTCACTGTTCTGGCCCTAAAGGAAACACAGTAGAGTAGAAGAGTGCTGTTTCCTCAAAAGCACAGTGTGTTTCTTGTAAGACGAGCTAGCGTTTGTTTCCCAGTCCTAAATGGAGTTGAAATACATGCAGTATCAGGTCCTACGAGCAAGAGTTGTTTTCTCGGAAGGAAAGTCACTATTGCGCTCCCATTGCCATACACAGTGCAAATAGCACTCGCGTCTGTTCCCAGCAAGTACAGTGTATTGGACTGAAGAGGAGCTACTGTTCTTGTCAGTTTCCTAAGCAGAGTTGAACTAGATATGACCCGTGTGTGTAGGAATCACAGTTCTTTTGTTCTGAGCAAGCTCACTGTTTGGACCCCATAGGAAACACAGTAGAGTAGATGTGTGCCCCATTCTAAAAAGCAGAGCATGTTCCTTGTAAGGCGAGCTAGCGTTTGTTTCCCAGTCCTAAATGGAGTTGAATCACATGCAGTTTCTGGTCCTACGAGCAAGAGTTTTTTCTGGTAATAAGAGTCACTATTGCGCTCCCATTGTCATACACAGGGCAAATAGCACTGGCGTCTGTTCCCAGCATGTACAGTGTATTGGACTGAAGAGGAGCTACTGTTCTTGTCAGGATCCTAAGCAGAGTTGAACTAGATATGGCCCGTGTGTAGGAAGCACAGTTCTTTTGTACTCAGCAAGCTCACTGTTCTGGCCCTATGGGAAACACAATAGAGTAGAAGAGTGTTCTTTCCACAAAATCAGAGTGTGTTTCTTGTAAGTCGAGCTAGCGTTTGTTTCCCAGTCCTAAATGTAATTGAATCACATGCAGTTTCTGGTCCTACGAGCAAGAATTGTTTTGTGGTAAGAAGAGTCACTATTGCGCTCCCATTGTCATACACAGTGCAAATAGCACTGGCGTCTGTTCCCAGCAAGTACATTGTATTGGACTGAAGAGGATCTACTGTTCTTGTCAGTTTCCTAAGCAGAATTGAACTAGATATGGCCGTGTGTAGGAAGCACAGTTCTTTTGTTCTGAGCAAGCTCACTGTTCTGGCGCTATAGGAAACACAGTAGAGTAGAAGAGTGCTGTTTTCTCAAAAGCAGAGTGTGTTTCTTGTAAGGCGAGCTAGCGTTTGTTTCCCAGTCCTGAGTGGATTGAATCAAATGCAGTTTTTGGTCCTACGAGCAAGAGTTGTTTTCTGGTAAGGAAAGTCACTATTGCGCTCCCATTGCCATACACAGTGCAAATAGCACTCGCGTCTGTTCCCAGCAAGTACAGTGTATTGGACTGAAGAGAAGCTACTGTTCTTGTCAGTTTCCTAAGCAGAGTTGAACTAGATATGACCCCTGTGTGTAGGAAGCACATATCTTTTGTTCTGATCAAGCTCACTGTTTGGACCCCATAGGAAACACAGTGGAGAAGTAGTATGCCCTATTCTCAAAAGCAGAGTGTGTTTCTTGTAAGGCGAGCTAGCATTTGTTTCCCAGTCCTGAGTGGATTGAATCAAATGCAGTTTCTGGTCCTAAGAGCAAGATTTGTTTTCTGGCAAGAAGAGTCACTATTGTGCCCCATTGCCGTACACAGTGCAAATAGCACTAGCGTCTGTTCCCAGCAAGTACAGTGTATTGGAATGAAGAGGAGCTACTGTTCTTGTCAGTTTTCTAAGCAGAGTTGAACTAGATATGACCCGTGTGTGTAGGAAGCACAGTTTTGTTGTTCTGAGCAAGCACACTGTTTGGACGCCATAGGAAACACAGTAGAGTAGATGTGTGCCCTATTCTCAAAAGCAGAGTTTATTTCTTGTAAGACGAGCTAGCATTTGTTTCCCAATCCTAAATGGAGTTGAGTCACATGCAGTTTCTGGTCCTATAAGCTAGAGTTGTTTTCTGGTAAGTAGAGTCACTATTGCGCTCCCATTGTCATACACAGGGCAAATAGCACTGGTGTCTGTTCCCAGCAATTACAGTGTATTGGACTGAAGAGGATCTACTGTTCTTGTCAGTTTCCTAAGCAGAATTGAACTAGATATGGCCCGTGTGTGTAGGAAGCAAAGTTCTTTTCTTCTGAGCAAGCTCACTGTTCTGGCCATATAAGAAAAACAGTAGAATAGAAAAGTGCTCTTTTCTCAAAAGCAGAGTGTGTTTCTTCTAAGGCGAGCTAGCGTTTGTATCAAAGTCCTTAATGGAGTTGAATCACATTCAGTTTTTGGTCCTACGAGCAAGAGTTGTTTTCTGGTAAGAAGAGTCACTATTGTGCTCCCATTGCCATACACAGTACAAATAGCACTCGCTTCTGGTTCCAGCAAGTACAATGTATTGGACTGAAGAGGAGCTACTGCTCTTGTCAGTTTCTTAAGCAGAGTTGAACTAGATATGGCCCGTGTGTGTAGGAAGCACAGTTCTTTTGTTCTGTGCAAGCTCACTGTTCAAACCCATAGGAAACACAGTAGAGTAGACGGGTGCTCTTTTCTCAAAAGCAGAGTGTGTTTCTTGTAAGGCGAGCTAGCATTTGTTTCCCAGTCCTAAATGGAGGTCAAATACACATGCAGTTTTTGGTCCTACGAGCAAGAGTTGTTTTCTGGTTAGAAGAGTCACTATTGTGCTCCCTTTGCCATACACAGTGCAAACAGCCTTTGCGTCTGTTCCCAGCAAGTACCGTGTATTGGACTGTAGAGGAGCTACTTTTCTTGTCAGTTTCCTAAGCAGAGTTGAACTAGATATGGCCCGTGTGTGTAGGAAGCACAGTTCTTTTGTTCTCAGCAAGCTCACTGTTCGGACCCCATAGAAAACACAGTAGAGTAGAAGAGTGCTCTTTTCTCAAAAGCAGAGTGTGTTTCTTGTAAGGCGAGCTAGCGTTTGTTTCCCAGTCCTAAATGGAGTTGAATCACATGCAGTTTCTGGTCCTACGAGCAAGAGTTTTTTCTGGTTATAAGAGTAACTGTTGTGCTCCCATTGTCATACACAGGGCAAAAAGCACTGGCGTCTGTTCCCAGCATGTACAGTGTATTGCACTGAAGAGGATCTACTGTTCTTGTCAGGATCCTAAGCAGAGTTGAACTAGATATGGCCCATGTGTATAGGAAGCACAGTTCTTTTGTACTCAGCAAGTTCACTGTTCTGGCCCTATAGGAACACAGTAGAGTAGAAGAGTGCTCTTTCCACAAAAGCAGAGTGTGTTTCTTGTAAGGCGAGCTAGCGTTTGTTTCCCAGTCCTAAATGGAGTTGAATCACATGCAGTTTTTGGTCCTACGAGCAAGAGTTGTTTTTTGGTAAGAAGAGTCACTATTGCGCTCCAATTGCCATACACAGTGCAAATAGCACTCGCGTCTGTTCCCAGCAAGTGCAGTGTATTGGACTGAAGAGGAGCTACAGTTCTTGTCAGTTTCCTAAGCAGAGTTGTACGAGATATGGCCCGTGTGTGTAGGAAGCACATTTCTTTGGTTCTGACCAAGCTCACTGTTCTGACCCCATAGGAAACAGAGTAGAGTAGAAGAGTGCCTTTTTCTTAAAAGCAGAGTGTGTTTCTTGTAAGGCGAGCTAGCGTTTGTTTCCCAGTCAGAAATGGAGTTGAATCACATGCACTTTCTGGTCCTATGAGCAAGTGTTATTTTCTGGTAAGAAGAGTCACTATTGCTCTCCCATTGCCATACACAGTGCAAATAGCACTTGCGTCTGTTCCCAGCAAGTGCAGTGTATTGGACTGAAGAGGAGCTACTGTTCTTGTCAGTTTCCTAAGCAGAGTTGAACTAGATATGGCCCGGTATGTAGGAAGCACAGTTCTTTTGTTCTGACCAAGCTCACTGTTCGGACTCCATAGGAAACACAGTAGAGAAGAAGAGTGCTCGTTTCTCAAAAGCAGAGTGTGTTTCTTGTAAGGCGAGCTAGCGTTTGTTTCCCAGTCCTAAATGGAGTTGAATCACCTGCAGTTTCTTGTCCTACGAACAAGAGTTTTTTTCTGGTAAGAAGAGTCACTATTGCGCTCCCATTGCCCTACAGAGTGCAAATAGCACTGGCGTCTGTTCCCATCATGTACAGTGTATTGGACTGAAGAGGATCTACAGTTCTTATCAGTTTCCTAAACAGAATTGAACTAGATATGGCCATGGGTATAGGAAGCGCAGTTCTTTTGTTCTGAGCAAGCTCTCTGTTCTGGCCCTATAGGAAACACAGTATAGTAGAAGAGTGCTCTTTTCTCAAAAGCAGAGTGTGTTTCTTGTAAGTCGAGCTAGCATTTGATTCCCAGTCCTAAATGGAGTTGAATCACATGCAGTTTTTGGTCCTACGAGCAAGAGTTTGTTTCTGGTAAGAAGAGTCACTATTGCGATCCCATTGCCATACACAGTGCAAATAGCACTTGCGTCTGTTCCCAGCAAGTGCAGTGTATTGGACTGAAGAGGAGCTACTGTTCTTGTCAGTTTCCTAAGCAGAGTTGAACGAGATAGAGCCTGTGTGTGTAGGAAGCACAGTTCTTTTGTTCTGACCAAGCTCACTGTTCGGACACCATAGGAAACACAGTAGAGAAGAAGCGTGCTCATTTCTCAAAAGCATAGTGTGTTTCTTGTAAGGCGAGCTATTGTTTGTTTCCCAGTACTAAATGGAGTTGAATCACATGCAGTTTCTTGTCCTACGAGCAAGAGTTGTTTTCTGGTAAGAAGAGTCAATATTGCGCTCCCATTTCCATACACAGTGCAAATAGCATTCGCGTCTGTTCCCAGCAAGTACAGTGTATTGGACTGAAGAGGAGCTACTGTTCTTCTCAGTTTCCTAAGCAGAGTTGAACTAGGTATGGTCCGTGAAGGTAGGAAGCACAGTTCTTTTGTTCTGAGCAAGCTCACTGTTTGGACCCCATAGGAAACACAGTAGAGTAGAAGAGTGCTCTTTTCTCAAAAGCAGAGTGTGTTGCTTGTAAGGCGAGCTAGTGTTTGTTTCCCATTCCTAAATGGAGTTTAGTCACTTGCAGTTTCTGGTCCTACGAGCAAGAGTTGTTTTCTGGTAAGAAGAGTCACTATTGCGATCCCATTGCAATACACAGGACAAATAGCACTGTCACCTGTTCCCTGGAAGAACAGTGTATTGGACTGAAGAGGATCTACTGTTCTTGTCAGGTTCCTAATCAGAATTGAACTAGATATGGCCGTGTGTGTAGGAAGCACAGTTCTTTTGTTCTGAGCAAGCTCACTCTTCGGACACCTTAGGAAACACAGTAGAGTAGAAGAGTGCTTTTTTCTCTAAAACAGAGTGTGTTTCTTGTAAGGCGAGCTAGCGTTTGTTTCCCAGTCCTAAATGGAGTTGAATCCAATGCCGTTTCTGGTCCTAAGAGCAAGAGTTGTTTTCTGGTAAGAAGAGTCACTGCTGTGCTTCCATTGCCATACACAGGACAAATAGCACTGTTGTCTTCTCCCAGCAAGTGCAGTGTATTGGACTTAAGAGGATCTGCTGTTCTTGTCAGGTTCCTAATCAGAATTTAACTAGATATTGCCCGTGTGTGTAGGAAGCACAGTTTTTTTGTTCTGAGCAAGCTCACTGTTCGGACCCCATAGGAAACACAGTAGAGTAGAAGAGTGTTCTTTTCTCAAAAGCAGAGTGTGTTTCTTGTAAGGCGAGTAAGCATTTGTTTTCCAGTTCTAAAGGGAGTTGAGTCACATGCAGTTTTTGGTCCTATGAGCAAGAGTTGTTTTCTGGTAAGAAGAGTCACTATTGTGCTCCAAATAACATACACAGTGCAAATAGCACTAGCGTCTGTTCCCAGCAAGTACAGTGTATTGGACTGAAGAGGAACTACTGTTCTTGTCAGTTTCCTAAGCAGAATTGAACTAGATATGGCCGTGGGTGTAGGAATCACAGTTTTTTTGTTCTGAGCATGCTCAATTTTGGGACCCAATAGGAAACTAGGTAGAGTAGAAGAGTGCTCTTTTCTCATAAGCAGAGTGTGTTTCTTGTAAGGCGAGCTAGCGTTTGTTTCCCAGTCCTAAATGGAGTTGCATCACATGCAGATTCTGGTCCTAGGAGCAAGAGTTGTTTTCTGGTAAGAAGAGTCACTATTGTGCTGCCATTGCCATACACAGGACAAATAGCACTCGTATCTGTTCCCAGCAAGTACAGTGTATTGGACTGAAGAGGATCTACTGTTCTTGTCAGGTTCCTAAGTAGAATTGATCTAGAATTGGCCGTGTGTATAGGAAGCACAGTTCTTTTGTTCTGAGCAAGCTCACTGTTCGGACCCCTTAAAAAACACAGTAGAGTAGAAGAGTGCTTTTTTCTCTAAAGCAGAGTGTGTTTCTTGTAAGGCGAGCTAGCGTTTGTTTCCTAGTCATATATGGAGTTTAATCACATGCAGTTTCTGGTCCTACAAGCAAGAGTTGTTTTCTGGTAAGAAGAGTCACTGTAGTGCTGCCATTGCCATACACAGGACAAATAGCACTGTTGTCTTTTCCCAGCAAGTACAGTGTATTGGACTGAAGAGTATCTGCTGTTCTTGTCAGGTTCCTAAGCAGAATTGAACTAGATATGGCCGTGTGTGAAGGAAGCACAGTTCTTTTGTTCTGAGCAAGCTCACTGTTTGGACTCCATAGGAAACACAGTAGAGTAGAAGAGTGCTTTTTTCTCTAAAGCAGAGTGTGTTTCTTGTAAGGCGAGCTAGCATTTGTTTCCCAGTCCTAAATGGAGTTTAATCACATGCAGTTTCTGGTCCTACGAGCAAGAGTAGTTTTCTGGTAAGAAGAGTCACTATTGTGCTGCCATTGCCATACACAGGACAAATAGCACTGTTGTCCTTTCCCAGCAAGTACAGTGTATTGGATTGAAGAGGATCTGCTGTTCTTGTCAGGTTCCTAAGCAGAATTGAACCAGATATGGCCCTGTGTGTAGGAAGCACAGTTTTTTTGTTCTGAGCAAGGTCACTGTTCAGACACCATAGGAAACACAGTAGAGTAGAAGAGTGCTCTTTTCTCTAAAGCAGAGTGTGTTTCTTGTAAGGCGAGCTCGCGTTTGTTTCCCAGTCCTAAATGGAGTTGAGTCACATGCAGTTTTTGGTCCTACGAGCAAGAGTTGTTTTCTGGTAAGAAGAGTCACTATTGTGCTCCAAATGCCATACTCAGTGCAAATAGCACTCGCGTCTGTTCCCAGCAAGTACAGTGTATTGGACTGAAGAGGAGTTACTGTTCTTGTCAATTTCCTAAGCAGAATTGAACTAGATATGGCCGTG
Organism: Peromyscus eremicus; assembly: GCF_949786415.1. Classification (NCBI taxonomy): domain Eukaryota; kingdom Metazoa; phylum Chordata; class Mammalia; order Rodentia; family Cricetidae; genus Peromyscus; species Peromyscus eremicus. The sequence goes on from NW_026735716.1 coordinate 88,125, forward strand.
TGTGTACGAATCACAGTTTTTTTGTTCTGAGCAAGCTCACTGTTTGGACCCCATAGGAAACACAGTAGAGTAGAAGAGTGCTATTTTCTCATAAGCAGAGTGTGTTTCTTGTAAGGCGAGCTAGCGTTTGTTTCCCAGTCCTAAACAGAGTTGAATCACATGCCATTTCTGGTCCTACGAGCAAGATTTGTTTTCTGGTAAGAAGAGTCACAATTGTGCTGCCATTGCCATACACAGGACAAATAGCACTGTTGTCTGTTACCAGCAAGTACAGTGTATTGGACTGAAGAGTATCTACTGTTCTTGTCAGGTTCCTAAGCAGAATTGAACTAGGTATGGCGGTGTGTGTAGGAAGCACAGTTCTTTTGTTCTGAGCAAGCTCACTGTTCTCTCCTTGTACGAAACACAGTAGAGTAGAAGAGTGCTCTTTTCTCAAAAGCAGAGTGTGTTTCTTGTAAGGCGAGCTAGTGTTTGTTTCCCAGTCCTAAATGGAGTTGAATCACATGCAGTTTCTGGTCCTACGAGCAAGAGTTGTTTTCTGGTAAGAAGAGTCACTATTGTGCTCCCATTGCCATACACAGTGCAAATAGCACTCGCGTCTGTTCCCAGCAATTACAGTGTATTGGACTGAAGAGAAGCTACTGTTCTTGTCAGTTTCCTAAGGGGAGTTGAACTAGATATGGCCCGTGTGTGTCGGATGCACAGTTTTTTTGTTCTGAGCAAGCTCACTGTTGTGGCTCTATAGGAAACACAGTAGAGTAGAAGAGTGCTCCTTTCTCAAAAGCAGAGTGTGTTCTTTGTAAGGCGAGCTAGTGTTTCTTTCCCAGTCCTAAATGGAGTTGAATCACATGCAGTTTCTGGTCCTATGAGAAAGAGATGTTTTCTGGTAAGAAGAGTCACTATTGTGCTCCCATTGCCTTACACAGCACAAATAGCACTCGTGTCTGTTCCCAGCAAGTACAGTGTATTGGACTGAAGAGAAGCTACTGTTCTTGTCAGTTTCGTAAGCGTAGTTGAACTAGATATGGCCCGTGTGTGTAGAAAGCACAGTTCTTTTGTTCTGAGCAATCTCACTGTTCTGGCCCTATAGGAAACACAGTAGAGTAGAAGAGTGCTCTTTTCTCAAAAGCAGAGTGTGTTTCTTGTAAGGCTAGCTAGAGTTTGTTTCCCAGTCCTAAATGGAGTTGAATCACATGCAGTTTCTAGTCCTCCGAACCAGAGTTGTTTTCTGGTAAGAGGAGTCACTATTGCGCTCCCTTTGCCATACACAGTGCAAATAGCACTCGCATCTGTTCCCAGCAAGTACAGAGTATGGGACTGAAGAGGAGCTACTGTTCTTGTCAGTTTCCTAAGCAGAGTTGAACTAGATATGGCCCGTGTGAAGGAAGCACAGTTCTTTTGTTCTGATCAAGCTCACTGTTCTGGCCCTTGAGGAAACACAGTAGAGTAGAAGAGTGCTCTTTTCTCAAAAGCAGAGTGTTTTTCTTGTAAGGCGAGCTAGCGTTTGTTTCCCAGTCCTAAATGGAGTTGAGACACATGCAGTTTTTGGTTTTATGAGCAAGAGTTTTTTTCTGGTAATAAGAGTCACTAATGCACTCCCATTGCCCTATACAGTGCAAATAGCACTTGCATCATTTCCCAGCAAGTACAGTGTATTGGACTGAAGAGGAGCTACTGTTCTTGTCAGTTTCCTAAGCAGAGTTGAACTAGATATGGCCCGTGTGAAGGAAGCACAGTTTTTGTTCTGATCAAGCTCACTGTTCTGGCCCTATAGGAAACACAGTAGTGTAGAAGAGTGCTCTTTTCTCTAAAGCATAGTGTGTTTCTTGTAAAGCGAGCTCGCGTTTGTTTCCCAGTCCTAAATGGAGTTGAATCAAAGGCAGTTTCTGGTCCTACGAGCAAGAGTTGTTTTCTGATAAGGAAAGTCACTATTGCGCTCCCACTGCCATACACAGTGCAAATAGCACTCGCGTGTGTTCCCAGCTAGTACAGTGTATCGGACTGAAGAGGAGCTACTATTCTTGTCAGTTTCCTAAGCAAAGTTGAACTAGATATGGTCCGTGTGTGTAGGAAGCACATTTCTTATGTTCTGAGCAAGCTCACTCTTCTGGCCCTATAGGAAACACTGTAGAGTAGAAGAGTGCTCTTTTCTCTAAAGCAGAGTGTGTTTCTTGTAAGGCGAGCTCACGTTTGTTTCCCAGTCCTAAACGGAGTTGAGTCACATGCAGTTTTTGGTCCTACGAGCAAGAGTTGTTTTCTGTTAAGAAGAGTCACCATTGCGCTCCCATTGCCATACACAGAGCAAATAGCACTGGCGTCTGTTCCCACCAAGTACAGTGTATTGGACTGAAGAGAGGCTACTGTTCTTGTCAGTGTCGTAAGCGGAGTTGAACTAGATATGGCCCGTGTGTGTAGGAAGCACAGTTCTTTTGTTCTGAGCAAGCTCACTGTTCTGGCCTTGTAGGAAACACAGTAGAGTAGAAGAGTGCTCTTTTCTCAAAAGCAGAGTGTGTTTTTTGTAAGGCGAGCTAGAGTTTGTTTCCCAGTCCTAAATGGAGTGGAATCACATGATGTTTCTGGTCCTAAGAGCAAGAGATGTTTTCTGGTAAGAAGAGTCACTATTGAGCTCCCATTGCCATACACAGTGCAAATAGCACTCACGTCTGTTCCCAGCAAGTACAGTGTATTGGACTGAGGAGAAGCTACTGTTCTTGTCAGTTTCCTAATGGGAGTTGAACTAGTTATGGCCCGTGTGTGTAGGAAGGACAGTTCTTTTGTTCTGAGCAAGCTCACAGTTCTGGCCCTATAGGAAACACAATAGAGTAGAAGAGTGCTCTTTTCTCAAAAGCAGAGTGTGTTTCTTGTAAGGCGAGCTAGCATTTGTTTCCCAGTCCTAAATGGAGTTGAATCACATGCAGTTTCTGGTCCTACGAACCAGAGTTGTTTTCTGGTAAGAGGAGTCACTACTGCGCTCCCATTGCCATACACAGTGCTAATAGCACTCGCATCTGTTCCCAGCAAGTACAGTGTATTGGAATGAAGAGAAGCTACTGTTCTTGTCAGTTTCCTAATCGGAGTTGAACCAGATAAGTCCCATGTGTGTAGGAAGCACAGTTCTTTGTTCTGAGCAAGCTCACTGTTGTGGCCCTATAGGAAACACAGTAGAGTAGAAGGGTGCTCTTTTCTCAAAAGCAGAGTGTGTTTCTTGTAAGGCGAGCTAGAGTTTGTTTCCCAGTCCTAAATGGAGTTGAATCACATGCAGTTTCTGGTCCTACGAACCAGAGTTGTTTTCTGGTAAGAGGAGTCACTACTGCGCTCCCATTGCCATACACAGTGCTAATAGCACTCGCATCTGTTCCCAGCAAGTACAGTGTATTGGACTGAAGAGAAGCTACTGTTCTTGTCAGTTTCCTAAGGAGAATTGAACTAGATATGGCCCATGTGTGTAGGAAGCACAGTTCTTTTGTTCTGATCAAGCTCACTGTTCTGGCCCTATAGGAAACACAGTAGAGTAGAAGGGTGCTCTTTTCTCAAAAGCAGAGTGTGTTTCTTGTAAGGCGAGCTAGAGTTTGTTTCCCAGTTCTAAATGGAGGTGAATCACATGCAGTTGCTGGTCCTAAGAGCAAGAGTTTTTTTCTGGTAATAAGAGACACTAATGCACTCCCATTGCCATACACAGCACAAATAGCACTCGTGTCTGTTCCCAGCAAGTACAGTGTATTGGACTGAAGAGAAGCTACTATTCTTGTCAGTTTCGTAAGTGTAGTTGAACTAGATATGGCCCGTGTGTGTAGAAAGCACAGTTCTTTTGTTCTGAGCAATCTCACTGTTCTGGCCCTATAGGAAACACAGTAGAGTAGAGTAGTGCTCTTTTCTCAAAAGCAGAGTGTGTTTCTTGTAAGGCGAGCTAGCGTTTGTTTCACAGTCCTAAATGGAGTTGAATCACATGCAGTTTTTGGTCCTACGAGCAATTGTTGTTTTCTGGTAAGAATAGTCACTATTGTGCTCCAAATGCCATACACAGTGCAAATAGCACTCACGTTAGTTCCCTTCAAGTACAGTGTATTGGACTGAATAGGAACTACTGTTCTTGTCAGTTTCCTCAGCAGAGTTGAAGTAGATATGGTCCGTGTGTGTAGGAATCACAGTTCTTTTGTTCTGAGCAAGCTCACTGTTTGGACCCCATTGGAAACACAGTAGAGTAGAAGAGTGCTCTTTTCTCAAAAGCAGAGTGTGTTTCTTGTAAGGCGAGCTAGCGTTTGTTTCCTAGTCATATATGGAGTTTAATCACATGCAGTTTCTGGTCCTACAAGCAAGAGTTGTTTTCTGGTAAGAAGAGTCACTGTAGTGCTGCCATTGCCATACACAGGACAAATAGCACTGTTGTCTTTTCCCAGCAAGTACAGTGTATTGGACTGAAGAGTATCTGCTGTTCTTGTCAGGTTCCTAAGCAGAATTGAACTAGATATGGCCGTGTGTGAAGGAAGCACAGTTCTTTTGTTCTGAGCAAGCTCACTGTTTGGACTCCATAGGAAACACAGTAGAGTAGAAGAGTGCTTTTTTCTCTAAAGCAGAGTGTGTTTCTTGTAAGGCGAGCTAGCATTTGTTTCCCAGTCCTAAATGGAGTTTAATCACATGCAGTTTCTGGTCCTACGAGCAAGAGGAGTTTTCTGGTAAGAAGAGTCACTATTGTGCTGCCATTGCCATACACAGGACAAATAGCACTGTTGTCCTTTCCCAGCAAGTACAGTGTATTGGATTGAAGAGGATCTGCTGTTCTTGTCAGGTTCCTAAGCAGAATTGAACCAGATATGGCCCTGTGTGTAGGAAGCACAGTTTTTTTGTTCTGAGCAAGGTCACTGTTCAGACACCATAGGAAACACAGTAGAGTAGAAGAGTGCTCTTTTCTCTAAAGCAGAGTGTGTTTCTTGTAAGGCGAGCTCGCGTTTGTTTCCCAGTCCTAAATGGAGTTGAGTCACATGCAGTTTTTGGTCCTACGAGCAAGAGTTGTTTTCTGGTAAGAAGAGTCACTATTGTGCTCCAAATGCCATACTCAGTGCAAATAGCACTCGCGTCTGTTCCCAGCAAGTACAGTGTATTGGACTGAAGAGGAGTTACTGTTCTTGTCAGTTTCCTAAGCAGAATTGAACTAGATATGGCCGTGTGTGTACGAATCACAGTTTTTTTGTTCTGAGCAAGCTCACTGTTTGGACCCCATAGGAAACACAGTAGAGTAGAAGAGTGCTATTTTCTCATAAGCAGAGTGTGTTTCTTGTAAGGCGAGCTAGCGTTTGTTTCCCAGTCCTAAACAGAGTTGAATCACATGCCATTTCTGGTCCTACGAGCAAGATTTGTTTTCTGGTAAGAAGAGTCACAATTGTGCTGCCATTGCCATACACAGGACAAATAGCACTGTTGTCTGTTACCAGCAAGTACAGTGTATTGGACTGAAGAGTATCTACTGTTCTTGTCAGGTTCCTAAGCAGAATTGAACTAGGTATGGCGGTGTGTGTAGGAAGCACAGTTCTTTTGTTCTGAGCAAGCTCACTGTTCTCTCCTTGTACGAAACACAGTAGAGTAGAAGAGTGCTCTTTTCTCAAAAGCAGAGTGTGTTTCTTGTAAGGCGAGCTAGTGTTTGTTTCCCAGTCCTAAATGGAGTTGAATCACATGCAGTTTCTGGTCCTACGAGCAAGAGTTGTTTTCTGGTAAGAAGAGTCACTATTGTGCTCCCATTGCCATACACAGTGCAAATAGCACTCGCGTCTGTTCCCAGCAATTACAGTGTATTGGACTGAAGAGAAGCTACTGTTCTTGTCAGTTTCCTAAGGGGAGTTGAACTAGATATGGCCCGTGTGTGTCGGATGCACAGTTTTTTTGTTCTGAGCAAGCTCACTGTTGTGGCTCTATAGGAAACACAGTAGAGTAGAAGAGTGCTCCTTTCTCAAAAGCAGAGTGTGTTCTTTGTAAGGCGAGCTAGTGTTTCTTTCCCAGTCCTAAATGGAGTTGAATCACATGCAGTTTCTGGTCCTATGAGAAAGAGATGTTTTCTGGTAAGAAGAGTCACTATTGTGCTCCCATTGCCTTACACAGCACAAATAGCACTCGTGTCTGTTCCCAGCAAGTACAGTGTATTGGACTGAAGAGAAGCTACTGTTCTTGTCAGTTTCGTAAGCGTAGTTGAACTAGATATGGCCCGTGTGTGTAGAAAGCACAGTTCTTTTGTTCTGAGCAATCTCACTGTTCTGGCCCTATAGGAAACACAGTAGAGTAGAAGAGTGCTCTTTTCTCAAAAGCAGAGTGTGTTTTTTGTAAGGGAGCGAGTGTTTGTTTCCCATTCCTAAATGGAGTTGAATCAAATGCAGTTTCTGGTCCTAGGAACCAGAGATGTTTTCTGGTAAGAGGAGTCACTATTGCGCTCCTATTGCTATACACAGTGCAAATAGCACTCGTGTCTGTTCCCAGCAAGTACAGTGTATTGGACTGAAGAGAAGCTACTGTTCTTGTCAGTTTCCTAAGGGGAGTTAAACTAGATATGGCCCGTGTGTGTAGGAAGCACAGTTCTTTTGTTCTGAGCAAGCTCACTGTTCTGGCCCTATAGGAAACACAGTAGAGTAGAAGGGTGCTCTTTTCTCAAAAGCAGAGTGTGTTTCTTGTAAGGCGAGCTAGAGTTTGTTTCCCAGTCCTAAATGGATGTGAATCACATGCAGTTTCTGGTCCTAAGAGCAAGAGTTTTTATCTGGTAATAAGAGTCACTAATGCACTCCCATTGCCATACACAGCACAAATAGCACTCGTGTCTGTTCCCAGCAAGTACAGTTTATTGGACTGAAGAGAAGCTACTATTCTTGTCAGTTTCGTAAGTGTAGTTGAACTAGATATGGCCCATGTGTGTAGAAAGCACAGTTCTTTTGTTCTGAGCAATCTCACTGTTCTGGCCCTATAGGAAACACAGTAGAGTAGATTAGTGCTCTTTTCTCAAAAGCAGAGTGTGTTTCTTGTAAGGCGAGCTAGCGTTTGTTTCACAGTCCTAAATGGAGTTGAGTCACATGCAGTTTTTGGTCCCTCGAGCAATTGTTGTTTTCTGGTAAGAATAGTCACTATTGCGCTCCAAATGCCATACACAGTGCAAATAGCACTCGCGTTAGTTCCCTTCAATTACAGTGTATTGGACTGAATAGGAACAAATGTTCTTGTCAGTTTCCTCAGCAGAGTTGAAGTAGATATGGTCCGTGTGTGTAGGAATCACAGTTCTTTGTTCTGAGCAAGCTCACTGTTTGGACCCCATTGGAAACACAGTAGAGTAGAAGAGTGCTCTTTTCTCAAAAGCAGAGTGTGTTTCTTGTAAGGCGAGCTAGCGTTTGTTTCCCAGTCCTAAATGGAGTTGAATCACATGCAGTTTAGGGTCCTACGAGCAAGAGTTGTTTTCTGGTAAGGAAAGTCACTATTGCGTTCCCACTGCCATACACAGTGCAAATAGCACTCGTGTGTGTTCCCAGCAAGTACAGTGTATCGAACTGAAGAGGAGCTACTGTTCTTGTCAGTTTCCTAAGCAGAGTTGAACTAGATATGGCCCGTGTGAAGGAAGCACAGTTCTTTTGTTCTGAGCAAGCTCACTGTTCTGGCCCTATAGGAAACACTGTAGAGTAGAAGAGTGCTCTTTTCTCAAAAGCAGAGTGTGTTTCTTGTAAGGCGAGCTAGTGTTTGTTTCCCAGTCCTAAATGGAGTTGAATCACATGCAGTTTCTGGTCCTACGAACCAGAGTTTTTTTCTGGTAAGAGGAGTCACTATTGTGCTCCCATTGCCATACACAGTACAAATAGCACTCGTGTCTGTTCCCAGCAAGTACAGTGCATTGGACTGAAGAGAAGCTACTGTTCTTGTCAGTTTCGTAAGCGGAGTTGAACTAGATATGGCCCGTGTGTGTAGAAAGCACAGTTCTTTTGTTCTGAGCAATCTCACTGTTCTGGCCCTATAGGAAACACAGTAGAGTAGAAGAGTGCTCTTTTCTCAAAAGCAGAGTGTGTTTCTTGTAAGGCTAGCTAGAGTTTGTTTCCCAGTCCTAAATGGAGTTGAATCACATGCAGTTTCTAGTCCTACGAACCCGAGTTGTTTTCTGGTAAGAGGAGTCACTATTGCGCTCCCATTGCCATACACAGTGCAAAGAGCACTCGCGTCTGTTCCCAGCAAGTACAGTGTATTGGACTGAAGAGGAGCTACTGTTCTTGTCTGTTTCCTAAGCAGAGTTGAACTAGATATGGCCCGTGTGAAGGAAGCACAGTTCTTTTGTTCTGATCAAGCTCACTGTTCTGTCCCTAGAGGAAACACAGTAGAGTAGAAGAGTGCTCTTAACTCAAAAGCAGAGTGTTTTTCTTGTAAGGCGAGCTAGCGTTTGTTTCCCAGTCCTAAAGGGAGTTGAGACACATGCAGTTTTTGGTCCTATGAGCAAGAGTTATTTTCTGGTAATAAGAGTCACTAATGCACTCCCATTGCCATACACAGTGCAAATAGCACTTGCATCTGTTCCCAGCAAGTACAGTGAATTTGACTGAAGAGGATCTACTGTTATTGTCAGTTTCCTATGCAGAGTTGAACTAGATATGGCCCGTGTGTGTAGGAAGATCAGATCTTTTGTTCTGAGCAAGCTCACTGTTCGGACCCCATAGGAAACACAGTAGAGTAGAAGAGTGCTCTTTTCTCAAAAGCAGAGTGTGTTTCAAGTAAGGCACGCTAGCATTTGTTTCCCAGTCCTAAATGGAGTTGAATCAAATGCAGTTTCTGGTCCTACAAGCAAGAGTTGTTTTCTGGTAAGGAAAGTCACTATTGTGCTCCCTTTGCCATACACAGTGCAAATAGCACTCGCGTGTGTTCACAGCTAGTACAGTGTATCAGACTGAAGAGGAGCTACTGTTCTTGTCAGGTTCCTAAGCAGAGTTGAACTAGATATGGTCTGTGTGTGTAGGAAGCACAGTTCTTTTGTTATGAGCAAGCGCACTGTTGTGGCTCTATAGGAAACACAGTAGAGTAGAAGAGTGCTCTTTTCTCAAAAGCAGAGTGTGTTTCTTGTAAGGCGAGCGAGTGTTTGTTTCCCAGTCCTAAATGGAGTTGAATCACATGCAGTTTCTGGTCCTTGGAACCAGAGTTGTTTTCTGGTAAGAGTAGTCACTATTGGGCTCCTATTGCTATACACAGTGCAAATAGCACTCGCGTCTGTTCCCAGAAAGTACAGTGTATTGGACTGAAGAGAAGCTACTGTTCTTGTCAGTTTCCTAAGGGGAGTTGAACTAGGTATGGCCCGTGTGTGTAGGAAGCACAGTTCTTTTGTTCTGAGCAAGCTCACTGTTCTGGCCCTATAGGAAACACAGTAGAGTAGAAGGGTGCTCTTTTCTCAAAAGCAGAGTGTGTTTCTTGTAAGGCGCGCTAGAGTTTATTTCCCAGTCCTAAATGGAGTTGAATCACATGCAGTTTCTGGTCCTAAGAGCAAGAGTTGTTTTCTGGTAAGAAGAGTCACTATTGCGCTCCCATTGCCATACACAGTGTAAATAGCACTCGCGTCTGTTCCCAGCAAGCACAGTGTATTGGACTGAAGAGAAGCTACTGTTCTTGTCAGTTTCCTAAGGGGAGTTGAACTAGATATGGCCCGTGTATGTAGGAAGCACAGTTCTTTTGTTCTGAGCAAGCTCACTTTTCTGGCTCTATAGGAAACACAGTAGAGTAGAAGAGTGCTCTTTTCTCAAAAGCAGAGTGTGTTTTTTGTAAGGCGAGCTAGAGTTTGTTTCCCAGTCCTAAGTGGAGTTGAATCACATGCAGTTTTTGGTCCTATGAACGAGAGTTGTTTTCTGGTAAGAGGAGTCACTATTGTGCTCCCATTGCCATACACAGTGCAAATAGCACTCGCGTCTGTTCCCAGCAAGTACAGTGTATTGGACTCAAGAGAAGCTACTGTTCTTGTCAGTTTCCTAAGTGGAGTTGAACTTGATATGGCCCGTGTGTGTAGAAAGCACAGTTCTTTTGTTCTGAGCAAGCTCACTGTTCTGGTCCTATAGGAAACACAGTAGAGTAGAAGAGTGCTCCTTTCTCAAAACAGAGTGTGTTTTTTGTAAGGCGAGCTAGTGTTTCTTTCCCAGTCCTAAATGGAGTTGAATCACATGCAGTTTCTGGTCCTATGAGCAAGAGATGTTTTCTGGTAAGAAGAGTCACTATTGTGCTCCCATTGGCATACACAGCACAATTAGCACTCGTGTCTGTTCCCAGCAAGTACAGTGTATTGGACTGAAGAGAAGCTACTGTTCTTGTCAGTTTCATAAGCGTAGTTGAACTAGATATGGACCGTGTGTGTAGAAAGCACAGTTCATTTTTTCTGAGCAATCTCACTGTTCTGGCCCTATAGGAAACACAATAGAGTAGAAGAGTGCTCTTTTCTCAAAAGCAGAGTGTGTTTCTTGTATGGCTAGCTAGAGTTTGTTTCCCAGTCCTAAATGGAGTTGAATCACATGCAGTTTCTAGTCCTACGAACCAGAGTTTTTTTCTGGTAAGAGGAATCACTATTGCGCTCCCATTGCCATACACAGTGCAAATAGCAATCGCTTCTGTTCCCAGCAAGTACAGTGTATTGGACTGAAGAGGAGCTACTGTTCTTGTCAGTTTCCTAAGCAGAGTTGAACTAGATATGGCCCGTGTGAAGGAAGCACAGTTCTTTTGTTCTGATCAAGCTCACTGTTCGGGCCCTATATGAAACACAGTAGAGTAGAAGAGTGCTCTTTTCTCAAAAGCAGAGTGTGTTTCTTGTAAGGCTAGCTAGTGTTTTTTTCCCAGTCCTAAATGGAGTTGAATCACATGCAGTTTCTGGTCCTACGAACCCGAGTTGTTTTCTGGTAAGAGGAGTCACTATTGTGCTCCCATTGCCATACACAGTGCAAAGAGCACTGGCGTCGGTTCCCAGCAAGTACAGTGTATTGGACTGAAGAGGAGCTACTGTTCTTGTCAGTTTCCTAAGCAGAGTTGAACTAGATATGGCCCGTGTGAAGGAAGCACAGTTCTTTTGTTCTGATCAAGCTCACTGTTCTGGCCCTAGAGGAAACACAGCAGAGTAGAAGAGTGCTCTTAACTCAAAAGCAGAGTGTTTTTCTTGTAAGGCGAGCTAGCATTTGTTTCCCAGTCCTAAATGGAGTTGAGACACATGCAGTTTTTGGTCCTACGAGCAAGAGTTTTTTTCTGGTAATAAGAGTCACTAATGCACTCCCATTGCCATACACAGTGCAAATAGCACTTGCATCTGTTCCCAGCAATTACAGTGAACTGGACTGAAGAGGATCTATTGTTCTTGTCAGTTTCCTATGCAGTGTTGAACTAGATATGGCCAGTGTGTGTAGGAAGATCAGATCTTTTGTTCTGAGCATGCTCACTGTTCGGACCCCATAGGAAACACAGTAGAGTAGAAGAGTTCTCTTTTCTCAAAATCAGAGTGTGTTTCATGTAAGGCGCGCTAGCATTTGTTTCCCAGTCCTAAATGGAGTTGAATCAAATGCAGTTTCTGGTCCTACGAGCAAGAGTTGTTTTCTGGTAAGGAAAGTCACTATTGCGCTCCCTTTGCCATACACAGTGAAAATAGCACTCGCGTGTGTTCCCAGCTAGTGCAGTGTATCGGACTGAAGAGGAGCTACTGTTCTTGTCAGGTCCCTAAGCAGAGTTGAACTACATATGGTCCGTGTGTGTAGGAAGCACAGTTCTTTTGTTCTGAGCAAGCTCACTGTTCTGGCCTTGTAGGAAACACAGTAGAGTAGAAGAGTGCTCTTTTCTCAAAAGCAGAGTGTGTTTTTTGTAAGGCGAGCTAGAGTTTGATTCCCAGTCCTAAATGGAGTGGAATCACATGATGTTTCTGGTCCTAAGAGCAAGAGTTGTTTTCTGGTAAGAAGAGTCACTAATGCACTCCCATTGCCATATACAGTGCAAATAGCACTTGCATCATTTCCCAGCAAGTACAGTATATTGGACTGAATAGAAGCTACTGTTCTTGTCAGTTTCCTAAGCAGAGTTGAACTAGATATGGTCCGTGTGTGTAGGAAGCACAGTTCTATTGTTGTGAGGAAGCTCACTGTTCTGGCCCTATAGGAAACACAGTAGAGTAGAAGAGTGCTCTTTTCTCAAAAGCAGAGTGTGTTTCTTGTAAGGCGAGCTAGCGTTTGTTTCACAGTCCTAAATGGAGTTGAGTCACATGCAGTTTTTGGTCCTACGAGCAATTGTTGTTTTCTGGTAAGAATAGTCACTATTGTGCTCCAAATGCCATAAACAGTGCAAATAGCACTCGCATTTGTTCCCTTCAAGTACAGTGTATTGGACTGAATAGGAACTACTGTTCTTGTCAGTTTCCTAAGGGGAGTTGAACTAGATATGGCCCGTGTATGTAGGAAGCACAGTTCTTTTGTTCTGAGCAAGCTCACTTTTCTGGCTCTATAGGAAACACAGTAGAGTAGAAGAGTGCTCCTTTCTCAAAAGCAGAGTGTGTTTTTTGTAAGGCGAGCTAGTGTTCCTTTCCCAGTCCTAAATGGAGTTGAATCACATGCAGTTTCTGGTCCTATGAGCAAGAGATGTTTTCTGGTAAGAAGAGTCACTATTGTGCTCCCATTGCCATACACAGCACAAATAGCACTCGTGTCTGTTCCCAGCAAGTACAGTGTATTGGACTGAAGAGAAGCTACTGTTCTTGTCAGTTTCGTAAGCATAGTTGAACTAGATATGGCCCGTGTGTGTAGAAAGCACAGTTCTTTTGTTCTGAGCAATCTCACTGTTCTGGCCATATAGGAAACACAGTAGAGTAGAAGAGTGCTCTTTTCTCAAAAGCAGAGTGTGTTCCTTGTAAGGCTAGCTAGAGTTTGTTTTCCAGTCCTAAATGGAGTTGAATAACATGCAGTTTCTAGTCCTACGAACCAGAGTTGTTTTCTGGTAAGAGGAGTCACTATTGCGCTCCCATTGCCATACACAGTGCAAATAGCACTCGCGTCTGTTCCCAGCAAGTACAGAGTATGGGACTGAAGAGGAGCTACTGTTCTTGTCAGTTTCCTAAGCAGAGTTGAACTAGATATGGCCCGTGTGAAGGAAGCACAGTTCTTTTGTTTGATCAAGCTCACTGTTCTGGCCCTAGAGGAAATACAGTAGAGTAGAAGAGTGCTCTTTTCTCAAAAGCAGAGTGTTTTTCTTGTAAGGCGAGCTAGCGTTTGTTTCCCAGTCCTAAATGGAGTTGAGACATATGCAGTTTTTGGTTTTATGAGCAAGAGTATTTTTCTGGTAATAAGAGTCACTAATGCACTCCCATTGCCATATACAGTGCAAATTGCACTTGCATCATTTCCCAGCAAGTACAGTGTATTGGACTGAAGAGGATCTACTGTTCTTGTCAGTTTCCTAAGCAGAGTTGAACTACATATGGCCCGAGTGAAGGAAGCACAGTTCTTTTGTTCTGATCAAGCTCACTGTTCTGGCCCTATATGAAACACAGTAGTGTAGAAGAGTGCTCTTTTCTCTAAAGCAAGTGTGTTTCTTGTAAAGCGAGCTCGCGTTTGTTTGCCAGTCCTAAATGGAGTTGAATCAAATGCAGTTTCTGGTCCTACGAGCAAGAGTTGTTTTCTGGTAAGGAAAGTCACTATTGTGCTCCCACTGCCATACACAGTGCAAATAGCACTCGCGTGTGTTCCCAGCTAGTACTGTGTATCGGACTGAAGAGGAGCAACTATTCTTGTCAGTTTCCTAAGCAAAGTTGAACTAGATATGGTCCGTGTGTGTAGGAAGCACATTTCTTATGTTCTGAGCAAGCTCACTCTTCTGGCCCTATAGGAAACACAGTAGAGTAGAAGAGTGCTCTTTTCTCTAAAGCAGAGTGTGTTTCTTGTAAAGCGAGCTCGCGTTTGTTTCCCAGTCCTAAATGGAGTTGAGTCACATGCAGTTTTTGGTCCTACGAGCAAGAGTTGTTTTCTGTTAAGAAGAGTCACCATTGCGCTCCCATTGCCATACACAGAGCAAATAGCACTGGCGTCTGTTCCCAGCAAGTACAGTGTATTGGACTGAAGAGAGGCTACTGTTCTTGTCAGTTTCGTAAGCGGAGTTGAACTAGATATGGCCCGTGTGTGTAGGAAGCACAGTTCTTTTGTTCTGAGCAATCTCACTGTTCTGGCCTTGTAGGAAACACAGTAGAGTAGAAGAGTGCTCTTTTCTCAAAAGCAGAGTGTGTTTCTTGTAAGGCTAGCTAGAGTTTGTTTCCCAGTCCTAAATGGAGTTGAATCACATGCAGTTTCTAGTCCTACGAACCCGAGTTGTTTTCTGGTAAGAGGAGTCACTATTGCGCTCCCATTGCCATACACAGTGCAAAGAGCACTCGCGTCTGTTCCCAGCAAGTACAGTGTATTGGACTGAAGAGGAGCTACTGTTCTTGTCTGTTTCCTAAGCAGAGTTGAACTAGATATGGCCCGTGTGAAGGAAGCACAGTTCTTTTGTTCTGATCAAGCTCACTGTTCTGTCCCTAGAGGAAACACAGTAGAGTAGAAGAGTGCTCTTAACTCAAAAGCAGAGTGTTTTTCTTGTAAGGCGAGCTAGCGTTTGTTTCCCAGTCCTACAGGGAGTTGAGACACATGCAGTTTTTGGTCCTACGAGCAAGAGTTATTTTCTGGTAATAAGAGTCACTAATGCACTCCCATTGCCATACACAGTGCAAATAGCACTTGCATCTGTTCCCAGCAAGTACAGTGAATTGGACTGAAGAGGATCTACTGTTCTTGTCAGTTTCCTATGCAGAGTTGAACTAGATATGGCCCTTGTGTGTAGGAAGATCAGATCATTTGTTCTGAGCAAGCTCACTGTTAGGACCCCATAGGAAACACAGTAGAGTAGAAGAGTGCTCTTTTCTCAAAAGCAGAGTGTGTTTCATGTAAGGCGCGCTAGCATTTGTTTCCCAGTCCTAAATGGAGTTGAATCAAATGCAGTTTCTGGTCCTACGAGCAAGAGTTGTTTTCTGGTAAGGAAAGTCACTATTGCGCTCCCTTTGCCATACACAGTGCAAATAGCACTCGTGTGTGTTCCCAGCTAGTACAGTGTATCGGACTGAAGAGGAGATACTGTTCTTGTCAGGTTCCTAAGCAGAGTTGAACTAGATATGGTCCGTGTGTATAGGAAGCACAGTTCTTTTGTTCTGAGCAAGCTCACTGTTGTGGCCCTATAGGAAACACAGTAGAGTAGAAGAGTGCTCTTTTCTCAAAAGCAGAGTGTGTTTCTTGTTTAGGCGAGCGAGTGTTTGTTTCCCAGTCCTAAATGGAGTTGAATCACATGCAGTTTCTGGTCCTAGGAACCAGAGTTGTTTTCTGGTAAGAGTAGTCACTATTGCGCTCCTATTGCTATACACAGTGCAAATAGCACTCGCGTCTGTTCCCAGAAAGCACAGTGTATTGGACTGAAGAGAAGCTACTGTTCTTGTCAGTTTCCTAAGAGGAGTTGAACTAGATATGGCCCGTGTGTGTAGGAAGCACAGTTCTTTTGTTCTGAGCAAGCTCACTGTTCTGGCCCTATAGGAAACACAGTAGAGTAGAAGGGTGCTCTTTTCTCAAAAGCAGAGTGTGTTTTTTGTAAGGCGAGCTAGAGTTTGTTTCCCAGTCCTAAGTGGAGTTGAATCACATGCAGTTTCTGGTCCTATGAACGGGAGTTGTTTTCTGGTAAGAGGAGTCACTATTGTGCTCCCATTGCCATACACAGTACAAATAGCACTCGCGTCTGTTCCCAGCAAGTACAGTGTATTGGACTCAAGAGGATCTACTGTTCTTGTCAGTTTCCTAAGCGGAGTTGAACTTGATATGGCCCGTGTGTGTAGAAAGCACAGTTCTTTTGTTCTGAGCAAGCTCACTGTTCTGGTCCTATAGGAAACACAGTAGAGTAGAAGAGTGCTCTTTTCTCAAAAGCAGAGTGTGTTTCTTGTAAGGCTAGCTAGAGTTTGTTTCCCAGTCCTAAATGGAGTTGAATCACATGCAGTTTCTAGTCCTACGAACCAGAGTTGTTTTCTGGTAAGAGGAGTCACTATTGCGCTCCCATTGCCATACACAGTGCAAATAGCACTTGCGTCTGTTCCCAGCAAGTACAGTGTATCGGACTGAAGAGGAGCTACTGTTCTTGTCAGTTTCCTAAGCAGAGTTGAACTAGATATGGCCCGTGTGAAGGAAGCACAGTTCTTTTGTTCTGAGCAAGCTCACTGTTCGGGCCCTATATGAAACACAGTAGAGTAGAAGAGTGCTCTTTTCTCAAAAGCAGAGTGTGTTTCTTGTAAGGCTAGCTAGTGTTTTTTTCCCAGTCCTAAATGGAGTTGAATCACATGCAGTTTCTGGTCCTACGAACGCGAGTTGTTTTCTGGTAAGAGGAGTCACTATTGTGCTCCCATTGCCATACACAGTGCAAAGAGCACTGGCGTCGGTTCCCAGCAAGTACAGTGTATTGGACTGAAGAGGAGCTACTGTTCTTGTCAGTTTCCTAAGCAGAGTTGAACTAGATATGGCCCGTGTGAAGGAAGCACAGTTCTTTTGT
>NW_026735717.1:0-104657 GCF_949786415.1 Peromyscus eremicus
AACACAGTATAGTAGAAGAATGCTCTTTTCTCAAAAGCAGAGTGTGTTTCTTGTAAGGCGAGCTAGCGTTTGTTTCCCAGTCCTAAATGGAGTTGAATCACATGCACTTTCTAGTCCTACGAGCAAGAGTTGTTTTCTGGTAAGAAGAGTCACTATTGTGCTCCCATTGTCATACACAGGGCAAATAGCACTGGTGTCTGTTCCCAGCATGTACAGTGTATTGGACTGAAACAGATCTACTGTTCTTGTCAGTTTCCTAAGCAGAATTGAACTAGATATGGCCCGTGTGTAGGAAGCACAGTTCTTTGGTTCTGAGCAAGCTCACTGTTCTGGCCCTATAAGACACATAGTAGAGTAGAAGAGTGCTCTTTTCTCAAGAGCAAAGTGTGTTTCTTTTAAGTCGAGCAAGCGTTTGTTTCCCAGTTCTAAATGGAGTTGAGTCACATGATGTTTTTGGTCCTACGAGCAAGAGTTGTTTTCTGGTAAGAAGAGTCACTGTTGCACTCTTATTGCCATACACAGTACAAATCGCACTCGCTTCTGTTCCTAGCAAGTACAGTGTATTAGACTGAATAGGAGTTATTGTTCTTGTCGGTGTCCTAAGCAGAGTTGAACTAGATATGGCCCGTGTGTGTAGGAAGCACAGTTCTTTTGTTCTGTGCAAGCTCACTGTTCGGACCCCATAGGAAACACAGTAGAGTAGAAGAGTGCTCTTTTCTCAAAAGCAAAGTGTGTTTCTTGTAAGGCAAGCTAGCGTTTGTTTCCCAGTCCTAAATGGAGGTGAGTCACATGCAGTTTCTGGTCCTACGAGCAAGAGTTGTTTTCTGGTAAGAAGAGTCACTATTGTGCTCCCATTGTCATACACAGGGCAAATAGCACTGGCCTCGGTTCCCAGCATGTAAAGTGTATTGGACTGAAGAGGATCTACTGTTCTTGTCAGTTTCCTAAGCATAATTGAACTTGATATGGCCGTGTGTGTAGGAAGCACAGTTCTTTTGTTCTGAAGAAGCTCACTGTTCTGGCCCTATAGGAAACACAGTAGAGTAGAAGAGTGCTCTTTTCTCAAAAGCAGAGTGTGTTTCTTGTAAGGCGTGATAGCGTTTCTTTCCCAGTTCTAAATGGAGTTGAATCACATGCAGTTTTCAGTCCTACGAGCAAGAGTTGTTTTCTGGTAAGGAAAGTCACTATTGCTCTCCCATTGCCATACCCATTCGTGTCTGTTCCCAGCAAGTACAGTGTATTGGACTGAAGAGGAGCTACTGTTCTTGGCAGTTTCCTAAGCACAGTTGAACTAGATATGGCCCGTGTGTGTAGGAAGCACAGTTCTTTTGTTCTGAGCAAGCTCACTGTTCGGACCCCATAGGAAACACACTAGAGTAGAAGAATGCTCTTTTGTCAAAAGCAGAGTGTGTTTCTTGTAAGGCGAGCTAGAGTTTGGTTCCCAGTCCTAAATAGAGTTGAATCACATGCACTTTCTGGTCCTAAGAGCAAGAGTTGTTTTCTGGTAAGAAGAGTCACTATTGTGCTCCCATTGCCATACACAGGGCAAATAGTACTGGCGTCTGTTCCCAGCACGTACAGTGTATTGGACTGAAGAGGAGCTACTGTTCTTGTCAATTTCCAAAGCAGATTTGAACTAGATATGGCCCGTGTGTGTAGGAAGCACAGTTCTTTTGTTCTGAGCAAGCTCACTGTTTGGACCCCATAGGAAAAACAGTAGAGTAGAAGAGTGCTCTTTTCTCAAAAGCAAAGTGTGTTTCTTGAAAGGCGAGCTAGTGGTTGTTTCCCCGTCAGAAATAGAGTTGAATCCCATGCAATTTCTGGTCTTATGAGCAAGAGTTGTTTTCTGGTAAGAAGTGTCACTATTGCGCTCCCATTGTCATACACAGGGCAAATAGCACTGACGTCTGTTCCCAGCATGTACAGTGTATTGGATTGAAGAGGATCTACTGTTCTTGTCAGTTTCTTAGCAGAATTGAACTAGATATGGCCCCTGTGTGTAGGAAGCACAGTACTTCTGTTCTGAGCAAGCTCAGTGTTCTGGCCCTCTAGGAAACACCTTAGAGTAGAAGAGTGCTCTTTGCTCAAAAGCAGAGTGTGTTTCCTGTAAGGCGAGCTAGCATTTGTTTCCCAGTTCTAAATGGAGTTGAGTCACATGCAGTTTTTGGTTCTATGAGCAAGAGATGTTTTCTGGTAAGAAGAGTCAATATTGCACTCCCATTGCCATATACAGTACAATTAGCACTCGCGTCTGTTCCCAGCAAGTACAGTGTATTGGACTGAAGAGGAGCTACTGTTCTTGTCAGTTTCCTAAGCAGTGTTGAATTAGATATGGCCCGTGTGTAGGAAGCACAGTACTTTTGTTCTGAGCAATCTCACTGTTCGAACCCCATAGGAAACACAGTAGAGTAGAAGAGTGCTCTTTTTTCAAAAGCAGAGTGTGTTTCTTATAAGGCGAGATAGTGTTTGTTTCCCAGGCATAAATGGAGTTGAATCACATGCAGTTTCTGGTCCTACGAGCAAGAGTTGTTTTCTGGTAAGGAATGTCACTATTGCCCTCCCATTGCCATACACAGTGCAAATAGCACTGGCGTTTGTTCACAGCAAGTACAGAATATTGGACAGAAGAGGAGCTACTGTTCTTATCAGTTTCCTAAGCAGAGTTGAACTAGATATGGCCCCTGTGTGAAGGAAGCACAGTTCTTTTGTTCTGAGCAAGCTCACTGTTCTGGCCCAATAGGAAACACAGTAGAGTAGAAGAGTGCTCTTTTCTCAAAAGCAGAGTGTGTTTATCGTAAGGCGAACTAGTGTTTGTTTCCCTGTCCTAAATGGAGTTTAGTCACATGCAGTTTCTGGTCCTATGAGCAAGAGTTGTTTTCTGGTAAGGAAAGTCACTATTGTGCTCCCTTTGCCATATACAGTGCAAATAGCACTCACGTCTCTTCCCAGCAAGTACAGTATATTGGACTGAAGAGGAGCTACTGTTCTTGTCAGTTTCCTAAGCAGAGTTGAATTATATACGGCCCGTGTGTGTAGGAAGCACAATTCTTTTTTCTGAGCAAGCTCACTGTTCTGGCCCTATAGGAAACACAGTAGAGTAGAAGAGTGCTGTTTTGTCAAAAGTACAGTGTGTTATTGTAAGGCAAGCTAGCTTTTGTTATCCAGTCATAAATGGAGTTGAATCACATGCAGTTTCTGGTCCTACAAGCAAGAGTTGTTTTCTGGTAAGAAGAGTCAAAATTGCCCTCCAATTGCCATACACAGTGCAAATAGCACTGGCGTCTGTTCACAGCAAGTACAGAATATTGGACAGAAGAGGATCTACTGTTTTTATCAGTTTCCTAAGCAGAGTTGAACTCGATATAGCCCCTGTGTGAAGGAAGCACAGTTCTTTTGTTCTGAGCAAGCTCACTGTTCGGACCCCATTGGAATCACAGTAGAGTAGAAGAGTGCTCTTTTCTCAAAAGCAGAATGTGTTTGTTGTAAGGCGAACTAGCGTTTGTTTCCCAGTCCTAAATGGAGTTGAGTCACATGCAGTTTCTGGTCCTATGAGCAAGAGTTGTTTTCTGGTAAGGAAAGTCACTATTGTGCTCCCTTTGCAATACACAGTGCAAATAGCAATCGCGTCTGTTCCCAGCAAGTACAGTGTATTGGACTGAAGAGGAACTACTGTTCTTGTCAGTTTCCTAAGCAGAGTTGAACTAGATATGGCCTGTGTGTGTAGGAAGCACAATTCTTTTTTTCTGAGCAAGCTCAGTGTTCTGGCCTGTAGGAAACACAGTAGAGTAGAAGAGTGCTCTTTTCTCAAAAGCAGAGTGTGTTTCTTCTAAGGATAGCTGGTGTTTGTTTCCCAGTCAGAAACGGAGATGAATCCCATGCAGTTAGAGCTCCTATGACCAAGAGTTGTTTTCTGGTAAGAAGAGTCACTATTTCGCTCCCTTTGCCATACACAGTGCAAATAGCACACGCGTCTGCTCTCAGCAAGTACAGTGTATTGGACTGAATAGGAGCTACTGTTCTTGTCAGTTTTCTAAGCAGAGTTGAACTAGATATAGCACGTCTGTGTAGGAAGGACAGTTCTTTTGTTCTGAGCAAGGTCACTGTTCTGGCCCTATAGGAAACATAGTAGAGTGGAAGAGTGCTCTTTTCTCAAAAGCAGAGTGTGGTTCTTGTAAGGTGAGCTTGCGTTTGTTTCCCAGTCCTAAATGGAGTTGAGTCACATGCAGTTTTTGGTCCTACAAACAAGAGTTTTTTTCTGGTAAGAAGAGTCACTATTGCGCTCCAATTGCCATACACAGTGCAAATAGCACTCGCGTCTGTTCCCAGCAAATACAGTGTATTGGACTGAAGAGGAGCTACTGTTCTTGTCAGTTTACTAGGCATAGTTGAACTAGATATGGTCCGTGTGTGTAGGAAGCACAGTTGTTTTGTTCTGAGCAAGCTCACTGTTTGGACCCCATAGGAAACACAGTAGAGTAGAAGAGTGCTCTTTTCTCAAAAGCAGAGTGTGTTTCCTGTAAGGCCAGCTCGCGTTTGTTTCCCAGGCCTAAACGGATTTGAATCACATGCTGTTTCTGGTCCTTCGAGCAAGAGTTGTTTTCTGGTAAGAAGAGTCACTATTGTGCTGCCATTGACATACACAGGACAAATAGCACTGTTGTCTGTTCCCAGCAAGTACAGTGTATTAAACTGAAGAAGATCTACAGTTTATGTCAGGTTCCTAAGCGGAGTTGAACTAGATATGATCCGTGTGTGTAGGAAGCACAGTTCTTTTGTTCTGAGCAAGCTCACTGTTGGGAACCCATAGGAAACACAGTAGAGTAGAAGAGTTCTTTTTTCTCAAAAGCAGAGTGTGTTTCTTGTAAGGCGAGCTAGCGTTTGTTTCCCAGTCCTAAATGGAGTTGAATCCCATGCAGTTTCTGGTCCTACGAGCAAGAGTTGTTTTCTGGTAAGAAGAGTCACTATTGCCCTGCCATTGCCATACACAGGACAAATAGCACTGGAGTCTGTTCCCAGCAAGTACAGTGTATTGGACTGAAGAGGATCTACTGTTCTTGTCAGGTTCCTAAGCTGAATTGAACTAGATATGGCCGTGTGTGTACGAAGCACAGTTCTTTTGTTCTGAGCAAGCTCACTCTTCGGACCCCTTAGGAAACACAGTAGAGTAGAAGAGTGCTTTTTTCTCTAAAGCAGAGTGTTTTTCTTGTAAGGCGAGCTAGCGTTTTTTTCCCAGTCCTAAATGGAGTTGAATGATATGCAGTTTCTGGTCCTACGAGCAAGAGTTGTTTTCTGGTTAGAAGAGTCACTATTGTGCTGCCATTGTCATATGCAGGACAAATTGCACTGTTGTCTTTTCCTAGCAATTACAGTGTATTGGACTGAAGAGGATCTGCTCTTCTTGTCAGGTTCCTAAGCAGAATTGAACTAGATATGGCCATGTGTGTAGGAAGCACAGTTTTTTTGTTCTGAGCAAGCTCACTGTTCGGACCCCATAGGAAACACAGTAGAGTAGAAGAGTGCTCTTTTCTCTAAAGCAGAGTGTGTTTCTTGTAAGCCGAGCTCTCGTTTGTTTCCCAGTCTTAAATGGAGTTGAGTCACATGCAGTTTTTGGTCCTACGAGCAAGAGTTGTTTTCTGGTAAGAAGAGTCAATCTTGCGCTCCAATTGCCATACACAGTGCAAATAGCACTCGCCTCTGTTCCCAGCAAGTACAGTGTATTGGACTGAAGAGGAGCTACTGTTCTTGTCAGTTTCCTAAGCAGAGTTGAACTAGGTATGGTCCGTGTGTGTAGGAAGCACAGTTGTTTTGTTCTGAGCAAGCTCACTGTGTGGACCCCATTAGGAAACACAGTAGAGTAGAAGAGTGCTCTTTTCTCAAAATCATAGTGTGTTTATTGTAAGCCGAGCTAGCGTTTGTTTCCCAGTTTTAAATGGAGTTGAATCACATGCAGTTTCTGGTCCTACGTGTAAGAGTTTTTTTCTGGTAAGGAGAGACACTATTGTGTTCCCATTGTCATACACAGGGCAAATAGCACTGGCATCTGTTCCCAGCATGTACAGTGTATTGGACTGAAGAGGATCTACTGTTCTTGTCAGTATCCTAAGCAGAGTTGAACTAGATGGGGCCCGTGTGTGTGGGAAGCACAGTTATTTTGTTCTGAGCAAGCTAACTGTTTGGACCCCATAGGAAACAGTAGAGTAGAAGAGTGCTCTTTTCTCAAAAGCAGAGTATGTTTCTTGTAAGGCGAGCTAGCCTTTGTTTCCCAGTCCTAAATGGAGTTGAATCACATGCAGTTTCTGGTCCTACGCGCAAGAGTTGCTTTTTGCCAAGTAGAGTCACTATTGTGCTGCCATTGCCATACACAGGACAAATAGCACTGTTGTCTCTTCCCAGCAAGTACAGTGTATTGGACTGTAGAGGATCTACTGTTCTTGTCAGGTTCCTAAGTAGAATTGAACTAGGTATGGCTTTGTGTGTAGGAATCACATGCAGTTTTTAGTCCTACGAGCAAGAGTTGTTTTCTGGTAAGGAAAGTCACTATTGCTCTCCCATTGCCATACTCACTCGCATCTGTTCCAAGCAAGTACAGTGTATTGGACTGAAGAGGAGCTACTGTTCTTGTCAGTTTCTTAAGCAGAGTTGAACTAGATATGGCCCGTGTGTGTAGGAAGCACAGTTCTTTTTTTCTGAGCAAGGTCACTGTTCAGACCGCATAGGAAACACAGTAGAGTAGAAGAGTGCTCTTTTCTCAAAAGCAGATTGTGTTTCTTGTAAGGCGAGCTAGCGTTTGTTTCCTACTCCTAACTGGAGTTCAATCACATGAAGTTTCCGGTCCTACGAGCAAGAGATGTTTTCTGGTAAGGAAAGATATTATTGCTCTCCCATTGCCATACACAGTGCAAATAGCACTCGCGTATGTTACAGCAATTACAGTGAATTGGACTGAATAGGAGCTACTGTTCTTGTCAGTTTCCTAAGTAGAGTTGAACTAGATATGGTCCGTGTCTGTAGGAAGCACAGTTCTTTTGTTCTGAACAAGCTCACTGTTTGGACCCAATAGGAAACACAGTAGAGTAGAAGAGTGCTCTTTTCTCAAAAGCAGACTGTGTTTCTTGTAAGGCGAGCTAGCGTTTGTTTCCCAGTCCTAAATGGAGTTGAATCACATGCAGTTTCTGGTCCTAAGAGCAAGAGTTGTTTTCTGGCAAGAAGAGTCTCTATTGAGCTCCCATTGCCATACACAGTGCAAATAGCCCTCGCGTCTGTTCCCAGCAAGTACAGTGTATTGGATTGAAAAGGAGCTACTGTTCTTGTCAGGTTTTAAGCAGAATTGAACTAGATATGGCCCTGTGTGTAGATATCACAGTTCTTTTGTTCTGAGCAAGCTCACTGTTCGGACCCCACAGGAAACACAGTAGAGTAGAAGTGTGCTCTTTTCTCAAAAGGAGAGTGTGTTTCTTGTAAGGCGAGCTAGCATTTGTTTCCCAGTCCTAAATGGAGTTGAATCACCTGCAGTTTTTGGTCCTATGAGCAAGAGTTGTTTTCTGGTAAGAAGAGTCACTATTGTGCTGCCATTGTCATACGCAGGACAAATTGCACTGATGTCTTTTCCCAGCAAGTACAGTGTATTGGACTGAAGAGGATCTGCTGTTCTTGTCAGGTTCCTATGCAGAATTGAACTAGTTATGGCCGTGTGTGTAGGAAGCACAGTTTTTTTGTTCTGAGCAAGCTCACTGTTCGGACCCCATAGGAAACACAGTAGAGTAGAAGAGTGCTCTTTTCTCTAAAGCAGAGTGTGTTTCTCGTAAGCCGAGCTCTCGTTTGTTTCCCAGTCCTAAATGGAGTTGAGTCACATGCAGTTTTTTTTTCCTACGAGCAAGAGTTGTTTTCTGGTAAGAAGAGTCAATATTGTGCTCCAATTGCCATACACAGTGCAAATAGCACTCGCCTCTGTTCCCAGCAATTACAGTGTATTGGACTGAAGAGGAGCTACTGTTCTTGTCAGTTTCCTAAGCAGAGTTGAACTTGGTATGGTCCGTGTGTGTAGGAAGCACAATTCTTTTGTTCTGAGCAAGCTCACTGTTCAGACCCCATAGGAAACACAGTAGAGTAGAAGAATGCTCTTTTCTCACCAGCAGAGTGAGATTCTTGTAAGGCGAGCTAGCATTTGTTTCCCAGTCATAAATGGAGTTGAATCCCATGCAGTTTCTGGTCCTACGAGCAAGAGTTTTTTTCTGGTAAGAAGAGTCACTATTGTGTTCCCATTGTCATACACAGGGCAAATAGCACTGGCGTCTGTTCCCAGCATATACAGTGTATTGGACTGAAGAGGATCTACTGTTCTTGTCAGTATCCTAAGCAGAGTTGAACTAGATGGGGTCCGTGTGTGTGGGAAGCACAGTTCTTTTGTTCTGAGCAAGCTCACTGTTCTGGCCCTATAGGAAACACAGTAGAGTAGAAGAGTGCTCTTTTCTCAAAAGCAGAGTGTGTTTCTTGTAAGGCGAGCTAGCCTTTGTTTCCCAGTCCTAAATGTAGTTGAATCACATGCAGTTTCTGGTCCTACGAGCAAGAGTTGTTTTCTGCCAAGAAGAGTCACTTTTGTGCAACCATTGCAGTACACACGACAAATAGCACTGTTGTCTGTTCCCAGCAAGTACAGTGTATTGGACTGTAGAGGATCTACTGTTCTTGTCAGGTTCCTAAGCAGAATTGAACTAGGTATGGCTTTGTGTGTAGGAAGCACAGTTTTTAGTTCTGAGCAAGCTCAGTGTTCAGACCCCATAGGAAACACAGTAGAGTAGAAGAGTGCTCTTTTCTCAAAAGCAGATTGTGTTTCTTGTAAGCTGAGCTAGCGTTTGTTTCCTAGTCCTAACTGGAGTTCAATCACATGAAGTTTCCGGTCCTACGAGCAAGAGATGTTTTCTGGTAAGGAAAGTTACTATTGTGCTCCCATTGCCATACACAGTGCAAATAGCACTCGTGTCTGTTACAGCAATTACAGTGAATTGGACTGAATAGGAGCAACTGTTCTTGTCAGTTTCCTAAGCAGAGTTGAACTAGATATGGTCCGTGTGTGTAGGAAGCACAGTTCTTTTGTTCTGAGCAAGCTCACTGTTTGGACCCCATAGGAAACACAGTAGAGTAGAAGAGTGCTCTTTTCTCAAAAGCAGACTGTGTTTCTAGTAAGGCGAGCTAGCGTTTGTTTCCCAGTCCTAAATGGAGTTGAATCACATGCAGTTTCTGGTCCTACGAGCAAGAGTTGTTTTATGGTAAGAAGAGTCACTATTTAGCTCCCATTGCCATACACAGGACAAATAGCACTGTTGTCTCTTCCCAGCAAGTACAGTGTATTGGACTGAAGAGGATCTACTGTTCTTGTCAGGATCCTAAGCATAATTGAACTAGGTATGGCGGTGTGTGTAGGAAGCACAGTTTTTTTGTTCTGAGCAAGCTCACTGTTCGGACCCCATAGGAAACACAGTAGAGTAGAAGAGTGCTCTTTTCTCAAAAGCAGAGTGTGTTTCTTGTAAGGCGAGCTAGCGTTTGTTTCCTAGTCCTAAATGAAGTTCAATCACATGCAGTTTCCGGTCCTAGGAGCAAGAGTTGTTTTCTGGTAAAGAAAGTTACTATTGCGTTCCCATTGCCACACAGTGCAAATAGCACTGTTGTCTTTTCCCAGCAAGTACAGTGTATTGGACAGAATAGGAGCTACTGTTCTTGTCAGTTTCCTAAGCAGAGTTGAACTAGATATGGTCCCTGTGTGTAGGAAGCACAATTCTTTTGTTCTGAGCAAGCTCACTGTTTGGACCCCATAGGAAACACAGTAGAGTAGAAGAGTGCTCTTTTCTCAAAAGCAGAGTGTGTTTATTGAAAGGCGAGCTAGCGTTTTTTTCCAAGTCCTAAATGGAGTTGAGTCACATGCAGTTTTTGGTCCTATGAGCAAGAGTTGTTTTCTGGTAAGAAGAGTCACTATTACGCTCCAATTGCCATACACAGTGCAAATAGCACTCTTGTCTGTGCCCAGCAAGTACAGTGTATTGGACTGAAGAGGAGCTACTGTTCTTGTCAGTTTCCTAAGCAGAGTTGAACTAGATACGGTCCGTGTGTGCAGGAAGCACAGTTGTTTTGTTCTGAGCAAGCTCACTGTTTGGACCCCATAGGAAACACAGGAGAGTAGAAGAGTGCTATTTTCTCAAAAGCAGAGTGTGTTTATTGTAAGGCGAGCTAGGGTTTGTTTCCCAGTCCTAAATGTAGTTGAATCACATGTAGTTTCTGGTCCTACGAGCAAGAGTTGTTTTCTGGTAAAGAAAGTCACTATTGCTCTCCCATTGCCATACACAGTGCAAATAGCACATGCGTCTGTTCCCAGCAAGTAGAGTGTATTGGACTGAAGAGGAGCAACTGTTCTTGTCAGTTTCCTAAGCAGAGTTGAACTAGATATGGCCCGTGTCTGTAGGAAGCACAGTTCTTATGTTCTGAGCAAGCTCACTGTTCTGGCCCTATAGGAAAAACAGTAGAGTAGAAGAGTGCTCTTTTCTGTAAAGCAGAGTGTGTTTCTAACAAGGCGATCTCGCATTTGTTTCCCAGTACTAAATGGAGTTGAATCACATGCAGTTTCTGGTCCTATGAGCAAGAGTTGTTTTCTGGTAAGGAAAGTCACTATTGCGCTCCCATTGCCATACACAGTGCAAATAGCCCTCCCGTCTGTTCCCAGCAAGTACAGTGTATTGGACTGAAGAGGAGCTACTGTTCTTCTCAGTTTCCCAAGCAGAGTTGAACTAAATAAGGCCCGTGTGTGTAGGAAGCACAGTTCTTTTTCTCTGAGCAAGCTCACTGTTCTAGCCCTATAGGAAACACAGTAGAGTAGAAGAGTGCTCTTTTCTCAAAAGCAGAGTGTGTTTCTTGTAAGGCGAGCTAGCGTTTGTTTCCCAGTCCTAAATGGAGTTGAATCACATGCAGTTACTGGTCCTACGATCAAGAGCTGTTTTCTGGTAAGGAAAGTCACTATTGCGCTCCCATTGCCATACACAGTGCAAATAGCCCCCTCCCCATCTCCTCCGAGCAAGTACAGTGTATTGGACTGAAGAGGAGCTACTGTTCTTGTCAGTTTCCTAAGCAGAGTTGAACGAGATATGGCCCGTGTGTAGGAAGCACAGTTCTTTTGTTCTGAGCAAGCTCACTGTTTGGACCCCATAGGAAACACAGTAGAGAAGATGAGAGCTCTATTCTCAAAAGCAGAGTGTGTTTCTTGTAAGGCGAGCTAGCGTTTGTTTCCCAGTCCTAAATGGAGTTGAATCACATGGAGTTTCTGTTCCTACGAGCAAGAGTTGTTTTCTGGTGAGAAGAGTCACTATTGTGCTCCCATTGTTTTACACAGGGCAAATAGCACTCGCTTCTGTTCCCAGCAAGTACAGTGTATTGGACTGAATAGGAGCTACTGTTCTTGTCAGTATCCTAAGAAGAGTTGAACTAGATGGGGCCCGTGTGTTTGGGAAGCACAGTTCTTTTGTTCTGAGCAAGCTCACTGTTCTGGCCCTATAGGAAACACAGTAGAGTAGAAGAGTGCTCTTTTCTCAAAAGCAGAGTGAGTTTCTTGTAAGGCGAGCTAGCCTTTGTTTCCCAGTCCTAAATGGAGTTGAATCACATGCAGTTTCTGGTCCTACGAGCAAGAGTTGTTTTCTGCCAAGAAGAGTCACTATTGTGCAACCATTGCAGTACACACGACAAATAGCACTGTTGTCTGTTCCCAGCAAGTACAGTGTATTGGACTGTAGAGGATCTACTGTTCTTGTCAGGTTCCTAAGCAGAATTGAACTAGATATGGCTTTGTGTGTAGGAAGCACAGTTTTTAGTTCTGAGCAAGCTCACTGTTCAGACCCCATAGGAAACACAGTAGAGTAGAAGAGTGCTCTTTTCTCAAAAGCAGATTGTGTTTCTTGTAAGGCGAGCTAGCGTTTGTTTCCTAGTCCTAACTGGAGTTCAATCACATGAAGTTTCCGGTCCTACGAGCAAGAGATGTTTTCTGGTAAGGAAAGTTACTATTGCGCTCCATTGCTATACACAGTGCAAATAGCACTCGCGTCTGTTACAGCAATTACAGTGAATTGGACTGAATAGGAGCAACTGTTCTTGTCAGTTTCCTAAGCAGAGTTGAACGAGATATGGCCCGTGTGTAGGAAGCACAGTTCTTTTGTTCTAAGCAAGCTCACTGTTTGGACCCCTTAGGAAACACAGTAGAGTAGAAGAGTGCTCTTTTCTCTAAAGCAGAGTGTTTTTCTAGTAAGACGAGTTTGCGTTTGTTTCCCAGTCCTAAATGGAGTTGAGTCACATGCAGTTTTAGGTCCTACGAGCAAGTGTTGTTTTCTGGTAAGAAGAGTCACTATTGCGCTCCAAATGCCATACACAGTGCAAATAGCACTCGCGTCTGTTTCCTTCATGTACAGTGTATTGGACTAAATAGGCGCTACTGTTCTTGTCAGTTTCCTCAGCAGAGTTGAACTAGATATGGTCCGTGTGTAGGAAGCACAGTTCTTTTGTTCTGAGCAAGCTCACTGTTCTGGCCCTATAGGAAACACAGTAGAGTAGAAGAGTGCTCTTTTCTCTAAAGCAGAGTGTGTTTCTTGTAAGGCGAGCTAGCGTTTGTTTCCCAGTCCTAAATGGAGTTGAATCACATGCAGTTTCTGGTCCTACGAGCTAGAGTTGTTTTATGGTAAGAAGAGTCACTATTGCTCTGACATTGCCATACACAGTACAAATAGCACTGTTATCTGTTCCCAGCAGTACAGTGTATTGGACTGAAGAGGTTCTACTGTTCTTGTCAGGTTCCTAGGCAGAATTGAACTAGGTATGACTGTGTGTGTAGGAAGCACGTTTTTTTTTGTTCTGAGCAAGCTCACTCTTCGGACCTCATAGGAAACACAGTAGAACAGAAGAGTGGTCTTTTCTCAAAAGCAGAGTGTGTTTCTTGTAAGGCAAGCTAGCGTTTGTTTCCTAGTCCTAAATGGAGTTCAAACACAGGCAGTTTCCGGTCCTACGAGCAAGAGTTGTTTTCTGGTAAGAAGAGTCAATATTGCGCTGCCATTGCCATACACAGGACAAATAGCCCTGAAGTCTGTTCCCAGCAAGTACAGTGTATTGGACTGAAGAGGATCTACTGTTCTTGTCAGGTTCCTAAGCAGAATTGAACTAGATATGTCCGTGTGTGTAGGAAGCCCAGTTATTTTTTTCTGAGCAAGTTCACTGTTCGGACCACTTAGGAAACACAGTAGATTAGAAGAGTGCTTTTTTCTCTAAATCAGAGTGTGTTTCTTGTAGGGCGAGCTAGGGTTTGTTTCCCAGTCCTAAATGGAGTTGAATCACATGCAGTTTCTGGTCCTACGAGCAAGAGTTGTTTTCTGGTAAGAAGAGTCACTATTGTGCTCCCATTGTCATACACAGGGCAAATAGCTCTCGCGTCTGTTCCCAGCATGTACAGTGTATTGGACTGAAGAGGATCTACTGTTCTTGTCAGGTTCCTAAGCAGAGTTGAGCTAGATATGGCCGTGTGTGTAGGAAGCACATTTCTTTTGTTCTGAGCAAGCTAACTGTTCTGGCCGTATAGGAAAAACAGTAGAGTAGAAGAGTGCTCTTTTCTCTAAAGCAGATTGTGTTTCTTGTAAGGCGAGCTAACGTTTTATTCCCAGTCCTATATGGAGTTGAATCACATGCAGTTTCTGGTCCTATGAACAAGAGTTGTTTTCTGGTAAGGAAAGTCACTATTGCGCTCCCATTGCCATACACAATGCAAATAGCACTCGCGTTTGTTCCCAGCAAGTACAGTGTATCGGACTGAAGAGGAGCTACTGTTCTTGTCAGGATCCTAAGCAGAGTTGAACGAGATATGTCCCGCTTGTGTAGGAAGCACAGTTCTTTTGTTCTGAACAAGCTCACTGTTTGGACCCCATAGGAAACACAGTAGAGTAGAAGAGTGCTCTTTTCTCAAAAGCAGAGTGTGTTTCTTGGAAGGCAAGCTAGCGTTTTTTTCCCAGTCCGAAATGGAGTTGAGTCGCATGCAGTTTTTTGTCCTACGAGCAAGAGTTGTTTTCTGGTAAGACAAGTCACTATTGTGCTCCATTATCCATACACAGTGCAAATAGCACTCGCTTCTGTTCCCCGCAAGTACAGTGTATTGGACTGAAGAGGAGCTACTGTTCTTGTCAGTTTCCTAAGCAGAGTTGAACTAGATATGGCCCCTATGTAGAAAGCACAGTTGTTTTGTTCTGAGCAAGCTCAGTGTTCTGGCCCCATAGGAAACACAGTAGTGTAGAAGAGTGCTCTTTTCTCTAAAGCAGAGTGTGTTTCTTGTAAGGAGAGCTAACGTTTGTTTCCCAGTCCTAAATGGAGTTGAATCACATGCAGTTTCTGGTCCTACGAGCAAGAGTTGTTTTATGGTAAGAAGAGTCACTATTGCGCTGCCATTGCCATACACAGGACAAATAACACTGGCGTCTTTTCCCAGCAAGTACAGTGTATTGGACGGAAGAAGATCTACTGTTCTTGTCAGGTTCCTGAGCAGACTTGAACTAGATATGGCCATGTGTAGGAAGCACAGTTTTTTTGTTCTGAGCAAGCTCACTGTTCAGAACCCACAGGAAACACAGTAGAGTAGAAGAGTGCTCTTTTCTCAAAAGCAGAGTGTGTTTCTTGGAAGGCGAGCAAGCGTTTGTTTCCCAGTCCTAAATGGAGTTGAGTCACATGCAGTTTTTTGTCCTACGAGCAAGAGTTGTATTCTGGTAAGAAGAGTCACTATTGTGCTCCAATAGCCATACACAGTGCAAATAGCACTTGCGTCTGTTCCCAGCAAGTACAGTGTATCGGACTGAAGAGGAGCAACTCTTCTTCTCAGTTTCCTAAGCAGAGTTGAACTAGATATGGCCCGTGTGTGTAGGAAGCACAGTTCTTTTGTTCTGAGCAAGCTCACTCTACGGACCCCATAGGAAACACAGTAGAGTAGAAGAGTGCTCTTTTCTCAAAAGTAGAGTGTGTTTCATGTAAGGCGAGCTAGCATTTGTTTCCCAGTCCTAAATGGAGGTGAATCACATGCAGTTACTGGTCCTACGAGCAAGTGTTGTTTTCTGGTAAGGACAGTCACTATTGCGCTGCCATTGCCATACACAGTGCAAATAGCACTCGCGTCTGTTCCCAGCAAGTACAGTGTATCGGACTGAAGAGGAGCTACTGTTCTTTTCAGTTTCCTAAGTAGAGTTGAACTAGATATGGTCCGTGTTTGTAGGAAGCACAGTTCTTTTGTTCTGAGCAAGCTCACTGTTCGGACCCCATAGGAAACACAGTAGAGTAGAATAGTGCTCTTTTCTCTAAAGCAGAGTGTGTTTCTTGTAAGGCGAGCTAGCGTTTGTTTCCCAGTCTTAAATGGAGTTGAATCACATGCAGTTTCTGGTCCTACGAGCAAGAGTTGTTTTCTGGTAAAGAAAGTCACTATTGCTCTCCCATTGCCATACACAGTGCAAATAGCACATGCGTCAGTTCCCAGCAAGTAGAGTGTATTGGACTGAAGAGGAGCAACTGTTCTTGTCAGTTTCCTAAGCAGAGTTGAACTAGATATGGCCCGTGTCTGTAGGAAGCACAGTTATTATGTTCTGAGCAAGCTCACTGTTCTGGCCCTATAGGAAAAACAGTAGAGTAGAAGAGTGCTCTTTTCTGTAAAGCAGAGTGTGTTTCTTACAGGGCGATCTCGCATTTGTTTCCCAGTACTAAATGGAGTTGAATCACATGCAGTTTCTGGTCCTATGAGCAAGAGTTGTTTTCTGGTAAGGAAAGTCACTATTGCGCTCCCATTGCCATACACAGTGCAAATAGCCCTCAAGTCTGTTCCCAGCAAGTACAGTGTATTGGACTGAAGAGGAGCTACTGTTCTTCTCAGTTTCCCAAGCAGAGTTGAACTAAATAAGGCCCGTGTGTGTAGGAAGCACAGTTCTTTTTCTCTGAGCAAGCTCACTGTTCTGGCCCTATAGGAAACACAGTAGAGTAGAAGAGTGCTCTTTTCTCAAAAGCAGAGTGTGTTTCTTGTAAGGCGAGCTAGCGTTTGTTTCCCAGTCCTAAATGGAGTTGAATCACATGCAGTTACTGGTCCTACGACCAAGAGCTGTTTTCTGGTAAGGAAAGTCACTATTGCGCTCCCATTGCCATACACAGTGCAAATAGCCCCCTCCCCGTCTCCTCTGAGCAAGTACAGTGTATTGGACTGAAGAGGAGCTACTGTTCTTGTCAGTTTCCTAAGCAGAGTTGAACTAGATTTGGCCCGTGTGTGTAGGAAGCACAGTTCCTTTTTTCTGAGCAAGCTCACTGTTCTGGCCCTATAGGAAACACAGTAGAGTAGAAGAGTGCTCTTTTCCAAAAGCAGAGTGTGTTTCTTGTAAGGTGACCTAGCGTTTGTTTCCCAGTCCTAAATGGAGTTGAATCACATGCAGTTTCTGGTCCTACGAGCAAGCGTTGTTTTCTGGTAAGAAGAGTCACTATTGCGCTGCCATTGCCATACACAGGACAGATAGCCCTGGCGTCTGTTCCCAGCAAGTACAGTGTATTGGACTGAAGAGGATCTACTGTTCTTGTCAGGTTCCTAAGCAGAATTGAACTAGATATGGCCGTGTGTGTAGGAAGCACAGTTTTTTTGTTCTGATCAAGCTCACTGTTCGGAACACATAGGAAACACAGTAGAGTAGAAGAGTGCTCTTTTTTCAAAAGCAGAGTGTGTTTCTTGTAAGGTGACCTAGCGTTTGTTTCCCAGTCCTAAATGGAGTTGAGTCACATGCAGTTTTTTGTCCTACGAGCAAGAGTTGTGTTCTGGTAAGACGAGTCACTATTGTGCTCCAATTGCCATACACAGTACAAATAGCTCTTGCGTCTGTTCCCTTCAAGTACAGTGTATTGGACTGAATAGGAGCCACTGTTCTTGTCAGTTTCCTAATCAGAGTTGAACTACATATGGCCCGTGTGTGTAGGAAGCACAGTTCTTTGTTGTGAGCAAGCTCACTGTTCGGAGCCCAAAGGAAACACAGTATAGTAGAAGAATGCTCTTTTCTCAAAAGCAGAGTGTGTTTCTTGTAAGGCGAGCTAGCGTTTGTTTCCCAGTCCTAAATGGAGTTGAATCACATGCACTTTCTAGTCCTACGAGCAAGAGTTGTTTTCTGGTAAGAAGAGTCACTATTGTGCTCCCATTGTCATACACAGGGCAAATAGCACTGGTGTCTGTTCCCAGCATGTACAGTGTATTGGACTGAAACAGATCTACTGTTCTTGTCAGTTTCCTAAGCAGAATTGAACTAGATATGGCCCGTGTGTAGGAAGCACAGTTCTTTGGTTCTGAGCAAGCTCACTGTTCTGGCCCTATAAGACACATAGTAGAGTAGAAGAGTGCTCTTTTCTCAAGAGCAAAGTGTGTTTCTTTTAAGTCGAGCAAGCGTTTGTTTCCCAGTTCTAAATGGAGTTGAGTCACATGATGTTTTTGGTCCTACGAGCAAGAGTTGTTTTCTGGTAAGAAGAGTCACTGTTGCACTCTTATTGCCATACACAGTACAAATCGCACTCGCTTCTGTTCCTAGCAAGTACAGTGTATTAGACTGAATAGGAGTTATTGTTCTTGTCGGTGTCCTAAGCAGAGTTGAACTAGATATGGCCCGTGTGTGTAGGAAGCACAGTTCTTTTGTTCTGTGCAAGCTCACTGTTCGGACCCCATAGGAAACACAGTAGAGTAGAAGAGTGCTCTTTTCTCAAAAGCAAAGTGTGTTTCTTGTAAGGCAAGCTAGCGTTTGTTTCCCAGTCCTAAATGGAGGTGAGTCACATGCAGTTTCTGGTCCTACGAGCAAGAGTTGTTTTCTGGTAAGAAGAGTCACTATTGTGCTCCCATTGTCATACACAGGGCAAATAGCACTGGCCTCGGTTCCCAGCATGTAAAGTGTATTGGACTGAAGAGGATCTACTGTTCTTGTCAGTTTCCTAAGCATAATTGAACTTGATATGGCCGTGTGTGTAGGAAGCACAGTTCTTTTGTTCTGAAGAAGCTCACTGTTCTGGCCCTATAGGAAACACAGTAGAGTAGAAGAGTGCTCTTTTCTCAAAAGCAGAGTGTGTTTCTTGTAAGGCGTGATAGCGTTTCTTTCCCAGTTCTAAATGGAGTTGAATCACATGCAGTTTTCAGTCCTACGAGCAAGAGTTGTTTTCTGGTAAGGAAAGTCACTATTGCTCTCCCATTGCCATACCCATTCGTGTCTGTTCCCAGCAAGTACAGTGTATTGGACTGAAGAGGAGCTACTGTTCTTGGCAGTTTCCTAAGCACAGTTGAACTAGATATGGCCCGTGTGTGTAGGAAGCACAGTTCTTTTGTTCTGAGCAAGCTCACTGTTCGGACCCCATAGGAAACACACTAGAGTAGAAGAATGCTCTTTTGTCAAAAGCAGAGTGTGTTTCTTGTAAGGCGAGCTAGAGTTTGGTTCCCAGTCCTAAATAGAGTTGAATCACATGCACTTTCTGGTCCTAAGAGCAAGAGTTGTTTTCTGGTAAGAAGAGTCACTATTGTGCTCCCATTGCCATACACAGGGCAAATAGTACTGGCGTCTGTTCCCAGCACGTACAGTGTATTGGACTGAAGAGGAGCTACTGTTCTTGTCAATTTCCAAAGCAGATTTGAACTAGATATGGCCCGTGTGTGTAGGAAGCACAGTTCTTTTGTTCTGAGCAAGCTCACTGTTTGGACCCCATAGGAAAAACAGTAGAGTAGAAGAGTGCTCTTTTCTCAAAAGCAAAGTGTGTTTCTTGAAAGGCGAGCTAGTGGTTGTTTCCCCGTCAGAAATAGAGTTGAATCCCATGCAATTTCTGGTCTTATGAGCAAGAGTTGTTTTCTGGTAAGAAGTGTCACTATTGCGCTCCCATTGTCATACACAGGGCAAATAGCACTGACGTCTGTTCCCAGCATGTACAGTGTATTGGATTGAAGAGGATCTACTGTTCTTGTCAGTTTCTTAGCAGAATTGAACTAGATATGGCCCCTGTGTGTAGGAAGCACAGTACTTCTGTTCTGAGCAAGCTCAGTGTTCTGGCCCTCTAGGAAACACCTTAGAGTAGAAGAGTGCTCTTTGCTCAAAAGCAGAGTGTGTTTCCTGTAAGGCGAGCTAGCATTTGTTTCCCAGTTCTAAATGGAGTTGAGTCACATGCAGTTTTTGGTTCTATGAGCAAGAGATGTTTTCTGGTAAGAAGAGTCAATATTGCACTCCCATTGCCATATACAGTACAATTAGCACTCGCGTCTGTTCCCAGCAAGTACAGTGTATTGGACTGAAGAGGAGCTACTGTTCTTGTCAGTTTCCTAAGCAGTGTTGAATTAGATATGGCCCGTGTGTAGGAAGCACAGTACTTTTGTTCTGAGCAATCTCACTGTTCGAACCCCATAGGAAACACAGTAGAGTAGAAGAGTGCTCTTTTTTCAAAAGCAGAGTGTGTTTCTTATAAGGCGAGATAGTGTTTGTTTCCCAGGCATAAATGGAGTTGAATCACATGCAGTTTCTGGTCCTACGAGCAAGAGTTGTTTTCTGGTAAGGAATGTCACTATTGCCCTCCCATTGCCATACACAGTGCAAATAGCACTGGCGTTTGTTCACAGCAAGTACAGAATATTGGACAGAAGAGGAGCTACTGTTCTTATCAGTTTCCTAAGCAGAGTTGAACTAGATATGGCCCCTGTGTGAAGGAAGCACAGTTCTTTTGTTCTGAGCAAGCTCACTGTTCTGGCCCAATAGGAAACACAGTAGAGTAGAAGAGTGCTCTTTTCTCAAAAGCAGAGTGTGTTTATCGTAAGGCGAACTAGTGTTTGTTTCCCTGTCCTAAATGGAGTTTAGTCACATGCAGTTTCTGGTCCTATGAGCAAGAGTTGTTTTCTGGTAAGGAAAGTCACTATTGTGCTCCCTTTGCCATATACAGTGCAAATAGCACTCACGTCTCTTCCCAGCAAGTACAGTATATTGGACTGAAGAGGAGCTACTGTTCTTGTCAGTTTCCTAAGCAGAGTTGAATTATATACGGCCCGTGTGTGTAGGAAGCACAATTCTTTTTTCTGAGCAAGCTCACTGTTCTGGCCCTATAGGAAACACAGTAGAGTAGAAGAGTGCTGTTTTGTCAAAAGTACAGTGTGTTATTGTAAGGCAAGCTAGCTTTTGTTATCCAGTCATAAATGGAGTTGAATCACATGCAGTTTCTGGTCCTACAAGCAAGAGTTGTTTTCTGGTAAGAAGAGTCAAAATTGCCCTCCAATTGCCATACACAGTGCAAATAGCACTGGCGTCTGTTCACAGCAAGTACAGAATATTGGACAGAAGAGGATCTACTGTTTTTATCAGTTTCCTAAGCAGAGTTGAACTCGATATAGCCCCTGTGTGAAGGAAGCACAGTTCTTTTGTTCTGAGCAAGCTCACTGTTCGGACCCCATTGGAATCACAGTAGAGTAGAAGAGTGCTCTTTTCTCAAAAGCAGAATGTGTTTGTTGTAAGGCGAACTAGCGTTTGTTTCCCAGTCCTAAATGGAGTTGAGTCACATGCAGTTTCTGGTCCTATGAGCAAGAGTTGTTTTCTGGTAAGGAAAGTCACTATTGTGCTCCCTTTGCAATACACAGTGCAAATAGCAATCGCGTCTGTTCCCAGCAAGTACAGTGTATTGGACTGAAGAGGAACTACTGTTCTTGTCAGTTTCCTAAGCAGAGTTGAACTAGATATGGCCTGTGTGTGTAGGAAGCACAATTCTTTTTTTCTGAGCAAGCTCAGTGTTCTGGCCTGTAGGAAACACAGTAGAGTAGAAGAGTGCTCTTTTCTCAAAAGCAGAGTGTGTTTCTTCTAAGGATAGCTGGTGTTTGTTTCCCAGTCAGAAACGGAGATGAATCCCATGCAGTTAGAGCTCCTATGACCAAGAGTTGTTTTCTGGTAAGAAGAGTCACTATTTCGCTCCCTTTGCCATACACAGTGCAAATAGCACACGCGTCTGCTCTCAGCAAGTACAGTGTATTGGACTGAATAGGAGCTACTGTTCTTGTCAGTTTTCTAAGCAGAGTTGAACTAGATATAGCACGTCTGTGTAGGAAGGACAGTTCTTTTGTTCTGAGCAAGGTCACTGTTCTGGCCCTATAGGAAACATAGTAGAGTGGAAGAGTGCTCTTTTCTCAAAAGCAGAGTGTGGTTCTTGTAAGGTGAGCTTGCGTTTGTTTCCCAGTCCTAAATGGAGTTGAGTCACATGCAGTTTTTGGTCCTACAAACAAGAGTTTTTTTCTGGTAAGAAGAGTCACTATTGCGCTCCAATTGCCATACACAGTGCAAATAGCACTCGCGTCTGTTCCCAGCAAATACAGTGTATTGGACTGAAGAGGAGCTACTGTTCTTGTCAGTTTACTAGGCATAGTTGAACTAGATATGGTCCGTGTGTGTAGGAAGCACAGTTGTTTTG
The DNA here is from genome assembly GCF_949786415.1 of Peromyscus eremicus. Classification (NCBI taxonomy): domain Eukaryota; kingdom Metazoa; phylum Chordata; class Mammalia; order Rodentia; family Cricetidae; genus Peromyscus; species Peromyscus eremicus. The sequence continues at coordinate 21,475 of NW_026735717.1, forward strand.
TTCTGAGCAAGCTCACTGTTTGGACCCCATAGGAAACACAGTAGAGTAGAAGAGTGCTCTTTTCTCAAAAGCAGAGTGTGTTTCCTGTAAGGCCAGCTCGCGTTTGTTTCCCAGGCCTAAACGGATTTGAATCACATGCTGTTTCTGGTCCTTCGAGCAAGAGTTGTTTTCTGGTAAGAAGAGTCACTATTGTGCTGCCATTGACATACACAGGACAAATAGCACTGTTGTCTGTTCCCAGCAAGTACAGTGTATTAAACTGAAGAAGATCTACAGTTTATGTCAGGTTCCTAAGCGGAGTTGAACTAGATATGATCCGTGTGTGTAGGAAGCACAGTTCTTTTGTTCTGAGCAAGCTCACTGTTGGGAACCCATAGGAAACACAGTAGAGTAGAAGAGTTCTTTTTTCTCAAAAGCAGAGTGTGTTTCTTGTAAGGCGAGCTAGCGTTTGTTTCCCAGTCCTAAATGGAGTTGAATCCCATGCAGTTTCTGGTCCTACGAGCAAGAGTTGTTTTCTGGTAAGAAGAGTCACTATTGCCCTGCCATTGCCATACACAGGACAAATAGCACTGGAGTCTGTTCCCAGCAAGTACAGTGTATTGGACTGAAGAGGATCTACTGTTCTTGTCAGGTTCCTAAGCTGAATTGAACTAGATATGGCCGTGTGTGTACGAAGCACAGTTCTTTTGTTCTGAGCAAGCTCACTCTTCGGACCCCTTAGGAAACACAGTAGAGTAGAAGAGTGCTTTTTTCTCTAAAGCAGAGTGTTTTTCTTGTAAGGCGAGCTAGCGTTTTTTTCCCAGTCCTAAATGGAGTTGAATGATATGCAGTTTCTGGTCCTACGAGCAAGAGTTGTTTTCTGGTTAGAAGAGTCACTATTGTGCTGCCATTGTCATATGCAGGACAAATTGCACTGTTGTCTTTTCCTAGCAATTACAGTGTATTGGACTGAAGAGGATCTGCTCTTCTTGTCAGGTTCCTAAGCAGAATTGAACTAGATATGGCCATGTGTGTAGGAAGCACAGTTTTTTTGTTCTGAGCAAGCTCACTGTTCGGACCCCATAGGAAACACAGTAGAGTAGAAGAGTGCTCTTTTCTCTAAAGCAGAGTGTGTTTCTTGTAAGCCGAGCTCTCGTTTGTTTCCCAGTCTTAAATGGAGTTGAGTCACATGCAGTTTTTGGTCCTACGAGCAAGAGTTGTTTTCTGGTAAGAAGAGTCAATCTTGCGCTCCAATTGCCATACACAGTGCAAATAGCACTCGCCTCTGTTCCCAGCAAGTACAGTGTATTGGACTGAAGAGGAGCTACTGTTCTTGTCAGTTTCCTAAGCAGAGTTGAACTAGGTATGGTCCGTGTGTGTAGGAAGCACAGTTGTTTTGTTCTGAGCAAGCTCACTGTGTGGACCCCATTAGGAAACACAGTAGAGTAGAAGAGTGCTCTTTTCTCAAAATCATAGTGTGTTTATTGTAAGCCGAGCTAGCGTTTGTTTCCCAGTTTTAAATGGAGTTGAATCACATGCAGTTTCTGGTCCTACGTGTAAGAGTTTTTTTCTGGTAAGGAGAGACACTATTGTGTTCCCATTGTCATACACAGGGCAAATAGCACTGGCATCTGTTCCCAGCATGTACAGTGTATTGGACTGAAGAGGATCTACTGTTCTTGTCAGTATCCTAAGCAGAGTTGAACTAGATGGGGCCCGTGTGTGTGGGAAGCACAGTTATTTTGTTCTGAGCAAGCTAACTGTTTGGACCCCATAGGAAACAGTAGAGTAGAAGAGTGCTCTTTTCTCAAAAGCAGAGTATGTTTCTTGTAAGGCGAGCTAGCCTTTGTTTCCCAGTCCTAAATGGAGTTGAATCACATGCAGTTTCTGGTCCTACGCGCAAGAGTTGCTTTTTGCCAAGTAGAGTCACTATTGTGCTGCCATTGCCATACACAGGACAAATAGCACTGTTGTCTCTTCCCAGCAAGTACAGTGTATTGGACTGTAGAGGATCTACTGTTCTTGTCAGGTTCCTAAGTAGAATTGAACTAGGTATGGCTTTGTGTGTAGGAATCACATGCAGTTTTTAGTCCTACGAGCAAGAGTTGTTTTCTGGTAAGGAAAGTCACTATTGCTCTCCCATTGCCATACTCACTCGCATCTGTTCCAAGCAAGTACAGTGTATTGGACTGAAGAGGAGCTACTGTTCTTGTCAGTTTCTTAAGCAGAGTTGAACTAGATATGGCCCGTGTGTGTAGGAAGCACAGTTCTTTTTTTCTGAGCAAGGTCACTGTTCAGACCGCATAGGAAACACAGTAGAGTAGAAGAGTGCTCTTTTCTCAAAAGCAGATTGTGTTTCTTGTAAGGCGAGCTAGCGTTTGTTTCCTACTCCTAACTGGAGTTCAATCACATGAAGTTTCCGGTCCTACGAGCAAGAGATGTTTTCTGGTAAGGAAAGATATTATTGCTCTCCCATTGCCATACACAGTGCAAATAGCACTCGCGTATGTTACAGCAATTACAGTGAATTGGACTGAATAGGAGCTACTGTTCTTGTCAGTTTCCTAAGTAGAGTTGAACTAGATATGGTCCGTGTCTGTAGGAAGCACAGTTCTTTTGTTCTGAACAAGCTCACTGTTTGGACCCAATAGGAAACACAGTAGAGTAGAAGAGTGCTCTTTTCTCAAAAGCAGACTGTGTTTCTTGTAAGGCGAGCTAGCGTTTGTTTCCCAGTCCTAAATGGAGTTGAATCACATGCAGTTTCTGGTCCTAAGAGCAAGAGTTGTTTTCTGGCAAGAAGAGTCTCTATTGAGCTCCCATTGCCATACACAGTGCAAATAGCCCTCGCGTCTGTTCCCAGCAAGTACAGTGTATTGGATTGAAAAGGAGCTACTGTTCTTGTCAGGTTTTAAGCAGAATTGAACTAGATATGGCCCTGTGTGTAGATATCACAGTTCTTTTGTTCTGAGCAAGCTCACTGTTCGGACCCCACAGGAAACACAGTAGAGTAGAAGTGTGCTCTTTTCTCAAAAGGAGAGTGTGTTTCTTGTAAGGCGAGCTAGCATTTGTTTCCCAGTCCTAAATGGAGTTGAATCACCTGCAGTTTTTGGTCCTATGAGCAAGAGTTGTTTTCTGGTAAGAAGAGTCACTATTGTGCTGCCATTGTCATACGCAGGACAAATTGCACTGATGTCTTTTCCCAGCAAGTACAGTGTATTGGACTGAAGAGGATCTGCTGTTCTTGTCAGGTTCCTATGCAGAATTGAACTAGTTATGGCCGTGTGTGTAGGAAGCACAGTTTTTTTGTTCTGAGCAAGCTCACTGTTCGGACCCCATAGGAAACACAGTAGAGTAGAAGAGTGCTCTTTTCTCTAAAGCAGAGTGTGTTTCTCGTAAGCCGAGCTCTCGTTTGTTTCCCAGTCCTAAATGGAGTTGAGTCACATGCAGTTTTTTTTTCCTACGAGCAAGAGTTGTTTTCTGGTAAGAAGAGTCAATATTGTGCTCCAATTGCCATACACAGTGCAAATAGCACTCGCCTCTGTTCCCAGCAATTACAGTGTATTGGACTGAAGAGGAGCTACTGTTCTTGTCAGTTTCCTAAGCAGAGTTGAACTTGGTATGGTCCGTGTGTGTAGGAAGCACAATTCTTTTGTTCTGAGCAAGCTCACTGTTCAGACCCCATAGGAAACACAGTAGAGTAGAAGAATGCTCTTTTCTCACCAGCAGAGTGAGATTCTTGTAAGGCGAGCTAGCATTTGTTTCCCAGTCATAAATGGAGTTGAATCCCATGCAGTTTCTGGTCCTACGAGCAAGAGTTTTTTTCTGGTAAGAAGAGTCACTATTGTGTTCCCATTGTCATACACAGGGCAAATAGCACTGGCGTCTGTTCCCAGCATATACAGTGTATTGGACTGAAGAGGATCTACTGTTCTTGTCAGTATCCTAAGCAGAGTTGAACTAGATGGGGTCCGTGTGTGTGGGAAGCACAGTTCTTTTGTTCTGAGCAAGCTCACTGTTCTGGCCCTATAGGAAACACAGTAGAGTAGAAGAGTGCTCTTTTCTCAAAAGCAGAGTGTGTTTCTTGTAAGGCGAGCTAGCCTTTGTTTCCCAGTCCTAAATGTAGTTGAATCACATGCAGTTTCTGGTCCTACGAGCAAGAGTTGTTTTCTGCCAAGAAGAGTCACTTTTGTGCAACCATTGCAGTACACACGACAAATAGCACTGTTGTCTGTTCCCAGCAAGTACAGTGTATTGGACTGTAGAGGATCTACTGTTCTTGTCAGGTTCCTAAGCAGAATTGAACTAGGTATGGCTTTGTGTGTAGGAAGCACAGTTTTTAGTTCTGAGCAAGCTCAGTGTTCAGACCCCATAGGAAACACAGTAGAGTAGAAGAGTGCTCTTTTCTCAAAAGCAGATTGTGTTTCTTGTAAGCTGAGCTAGCGTTTGTTTCCTAGTCCTAACTGGAGTTCAATCACATGAAGTTTCCGGTCCTACGAGCAAGAGATGTTTTCTGGTAAGGAAAGTTACTATTGTGCTCCCATTGCCATACACAGTGCAAATAGCACTCGTGTCTGTTACAGCAATTACAGTGAATTGGACTGAATAGGAGCAACTGTTCTTGTCAGTTTCCTAAGCAGAGTTGAACTAGATATGGTCCGTGTGTGTAGGAAGCACAGTTCTTTTGTTCTGAGCAAGCTCACTGTTTGGACCCCATAGGAAACACAGTAGAGTAGAAGAGTGCTCTTTTCTCAAAAGCAGACTGTGTTTCTAGTAAGGCGAGCTAGCGTTTGTTTCCCAGTCCTAAATGGAGTTGAATCACATGCAGTTTCTGGTCCTACGAGCAAGAGTTGTTTTATGGTAAGAAGAGTCACTATTTAGCTCCCATTGCCATACACAGGACAAATAGCACTGTTGTCTCTTCCCAGCAAGTACAGTGTATTGGACTGAAGAGGATCTACTGTTCTTGTCAGGATCCTAAGCATAATTGAACTAGGTATGGCGGTGTGTGTAGGAAGCACAGTTTTTTTGTTCTGAGCAAGCTCACTGTTCGGACCCCATAGGAAACACAGTAGAGTAGAAGAGTGCTCTTTTCTCAAAAGCAGAGTGTGTTTCTTGTAAGGCGAGCTAGCGTTTGTTTCCTAGTCCTAAATGAAGTTCAATCACATGCAGTTTCCGGTCCTAGGAGCAAGAGTTGTTTTCTGGTAAAGAAAGTTACTATTGCGTTCCCATTGCCACACAGTGCAAATAGCACTGTTGTCTTTTCCCAGCAAGTACAGTGTATTGGACAGAATAGGAGCTACTGTTCTTGTCAGTTTCCTAAGCAGAGTTGAACTAGATATGGTCCCTGTGTGTAGGAAGCACAATTCTTTTGTTCTGAGCAAGCTCACTGTTTGGACCCCATAGGAAACACAGTAGAGTAGAAGAGTGCTCTTTTCTCAAAAGCAGAGTGTGTTTATTGAAAGGCGAGCTAGCGTTTTTTTCCAAGTCCTAAATGGAGTTGAGTCACATGCAGTTTTTGGTCCTATGAGCAAGAGTTGTTTTCTGGTAAGAAGAGTCACTATTACGCTCCAATTGCCATACACAGTGCAAATAGCACTCTTGTCTGTGCCCAGCAAGTACAGTGTATTGGACTGAAGAGGAGCTACTGTTCTTGTCAGTTTCCTAAGCAGAGTTGAACTAGATACGGTCCGTGTGTGCAGGAAGCACAGTTGTTTTGTTCTGAGCAAGCTCACTGTTTGGACCCCATAGGAAACACAGGAGAGTAGAAGAGTGCTATTTTCTCAAAAGCAGAGTGTGTTTATTGTAAGGCGAGCTAGGGTTTGTTTCCCAGTCCTAAATGTAGTTGAATCACATGTAGTTTCTGGTCCTACGAGCAAGAGTTGTTTTCTGGTAAAGAAAGTCACTATTGCTCTCCCATTGCCATACACAGTGCAAATAGCACATGCGTCTGTTCCCAGCAAGTAGAGTGTATTGGACTGAAGAGGAGCAACTGTTCTTGTCAGTTTCCTAAGCAGAGTTGAACTAGATATGGCCCGTGTCTGTAGGAAGCACAGTTCTTATGTTCTGAGCAAGCTCACTGTTCTGGCCCTATAGGAAAAACAGTAGAGTAGAAGAGTGCTCTTTTCTGTAAAGCAGAGTGTGTTTCTAACAAGGCGATCTCGCATTTGTTTCCCAGTACTAAATGGAGTTGAATCACATGCAGTTTCTGGTCCTATGAGCAAGAGTTGTTTTCTGGTAAGGAAAGTCACTATTGCGCTCCCATTGCCATACACAGTGCAAATAGCCCTCCCGTCTGTTCCCAGCAAGTACAGTGTATTGGACTGAAGAGGAGCTACTGTTCTTCTCAGTTTCCCAAGCAGAGTTGAACTAAATAAGGCCCGTGTGTGTAGGAAGCACAGTTCTTTTTCTCTGAGCAAGCTCACTGTTCTAGCCCTATAGGAAACACAGTAGAGTAGAAGAGTGCTCTTTTCTCAAAAGCAGAGTGTGTTTCTTGTAAGGCGAGCTAGCGTTTGTTTCCCAGTCCTAAATGGAGTTGAATCACATGCAGTTACTGGTCCTACGATCAAGAGCTGTTTTCTGGTAAGGAAAGTCACTATTGCGCTCCCATTGCCATACACAGTGCAAATAGCCCCCTCCCCATCTCCTCCGAGCAAGTACAGTGTATTGGACTGAAGAGGAGCTACTGTTCTTGTCAGTTTCCTAAGCAGAGTTGAACGAGATATGGCCCGTGTGTAGGAAGCACAGTTCTTTTGTTCTGAGCAAGCTCACTGTTTGGACCCCATAGGAAACACAGTAGAGAAGATGAGAGCTCTATTCTCAAAAGCAGAGTGTGTTTCTTGTAAGGCGAGCTAGCGTTTGTTTCCCAGTCCTAAATGGAGTTGAATCACATGGAGTTTCTGTTCCTACGAGCAAGAGTTGTTTTCTGGTGAGAAGAGTCACTATTGTGCTCCCATTGTTTTACACAGGGCAAATAGCACTCGCTTCTGTTCCCAGCAAGTACAGTGTATTGGACTGAATAGGAGCTACTGTTCTTGTCAGTATCCTAAGAAGAGTTGAACTAGATGGGGCCCGTGTGTTTGGGAAGCACAGTTCTTTTGTTCTGAGCAAGCTCACTGTTCTGGCCCTATAGGAAACACAGTAGAGTAGAAGAGTGCTCTTTTCTCAAAAGCAGAGTGAGTTTCTTGTAAGGCGAGCTAGCCTTTGTTTCCCAGTCCTAAATGGAGTTGAATCACATGCAGTTTCTGGTCCTACGAGCAAGAGTTGTTTTCTGCCAAGAAGAGTCACTATTGTGCAACCATTGCAGTACACACGACAAATAGCACTGTTGTCTGTTCCCAGCAAGTACAGTGTATTGGACTGTAGAGGATCTACTGTTCTTGTCAGGTTCCTAAGCAGAATTGAACTAGATATGGCTTTGTGTGTAGGAAGCACAGTTTTTAGTTCTGAGCAAGCTCACTGTTCAGACCCCATAGGAAACACAGTAGAGTAGAAGAGTGCTCTTTTCTCAAAAGCAGATTGTGTTTCTTGTAAGGCGAGCTAGCGTTTGTTTCCTAGTCCTAACTGGAGTTCAATCACATGAAGTTTCCGGTCCTACGAGCAAGAGATGTTTTCTGGTAAGGAAAGTTACTATTGCGCTCCATTGCTATACACAGTGCAAATAGCACTCGCGTCTGTTACAGCAATTACAGTGAATTGGACTGAATAGGAGCAACTGTTCTTGTCAGTTTCCTAAGCAGAGTTGAACGAGATATGGCCCGTGTGTAGGAAGCACAGTTCTTTTGTTCTAAGCAAGCTCACTGTTTGGACCCCTTAGGAAACACAGTAGAGTAGAAGAGTGCTCTTTTCTCTAAAGCAGAGTGTTTTTCTAGTAAGACGAGTTTGCGTTTGTTTCCCAGTCCTAAATGGAGTTGAGTCACATGCAGTTTTAGGTCCTACGAGCAAGTGTTGTTTTCTGGTAAGAAGAGTCACTATTGCGCTCCAAATGCCATACACAGTGCAAATAGCACTCGCGTCTGTTTCCTTCATGTACAGTGTATTGGACTAAATAGGCGCTACTGTTCTTGTCAGTTTCCTCAGCAGAGTTGAACTAGATATGGTCCGTGTGTAGGAAGCACAGTTCTTTTGTTCTGAGCAAGCTCACTGTTCTGGCCCTATAGGAAACACAGTAGAGTAGAAGAGTGCTCTTTTCTCTAAAGCAGAGTGTGTTTCTTGTAAGGCGAGCTAGCGTTTGTTTCCCAGTCCTAAATGGAGTTGAATCACATGCAGTTTCTGGTCCTACGAGCTAGAGTTGTTTTATGGTAAGAAGAGTCACTATTGCTCTGACATTGCCATACACAGTACAAATAGCACTGTTATCTGTTCCCAGCAGTACAGTGTATTGGACTGAAGAGGTTCTACTGTTCTTGTCAGGTTCCTAGGCAGAATTGAACTAGGTATGACTGTGTGTGTAGGAAGCACGTTTTTTTTTGTTCTGAGCAAGCTCACTCTTCGGACCTCATAGGAAACACAGTAGAACAGAAGAGTGGTCTTTTCTCAAAAGCAGAGTGTGTTTCTTGTAAGGCAAGCTAGCGTTTGTTTCCTAGTCCTAAATGGAGTTCAAACACAGGCAGTTTCCGGTCCTACGAGCAAGAGTTGTTTTCTGGTAAGAAGAGTCAATATTGCGCTGCCATTGCCATACACAGGACAAATAGCCCTGAAGTCTGTTCCCAGCAAGTACAGTGTATTGGACTGAAGAGGATCTACTGTTCTTGTCAGGTTCCTAAGCAGAATTGAACTAGATATGTCCGTGTGTGTAGGAAGCCCAGTTATTTTTTTCTGAGCAAGTTCACTGTTCGGACCACTTAGGAAACACAGTAGATTAGAAGAGTGCTTTTTTCTCTAAATCAGAGTGTGTTTCTTGTAGGGCGAGCTAGGGTTTGTTTCCCAGTCCTAAATGGAGTTGAATCACATGCAGTTTCTGGTCCTACGAGCAAGAGTTGTTTTCTGGTAAGAAGAGTCACTATTGTGCTCCCATTGTCATACACAGGGCAAATAGCTCTCGCGTCTGTTCCCAGCATGTACAGTGTATTGGACTGAAGAGGATCTACTGTTCTTGTCAGGTTCCTAAGCAGAGTTGAGCTAGATATGGCCGTGTGTGTAGGAAGCACATTTCTTTTGTTCTGAGCAAGCTAACTGTTCTGGCCGTATAGGAAAAACAGTAGAGTAGAAGAGTGCTCTTTTCTCTAAAGCAGATTGTGTTTCTTGTAAGGCGAGCTAACGTTTTATTCCCAGTCCTATATGGAGTTGAATCACATGCAGTTTCTGGTCCTATGAACAAGAGTTGTTTTCTGGTAAGGAAAGTCACTATTGCGCTCCCATTGCCATACACAATGCAAATAGCACTCGCGTTTGTTCCCAGCAAGTACAGTGTATCGGACTGAAGAGGAGCTACTGTTCTTGTCAGGATCCTAAGCAGAGTTGAACGAGATATGTCCCGCTTGTGTAGGAAGCACAGTTCTTTTGTTCTGAACAAGCTCACTGTTTGGACCCCATAGGAAACACAGTAGAGTAGAAGAGTGCTCTTTTCTCAAAAGCAGAGTGTGTTTCTTGGAAGGCAAGCTAGCGTTTTTTTCCCAGTCCGAAATGGAGTTGAGTCGCATGCAGTTTTTTGTCCTACGAGCAAGAGTTGTTTTCTGGTAAGACAAGTCACTATTGTGCTCCATTATCCATACACAGTGCAAATAGCACTCGCTTCTGTTCCCCGCAAGTACAGTGTATTGGACTGAAGAGGAGCTACTGTTCTTGTCAGTTTCCTAAGCAGAGTTGAACTAGATATGGCCCCTATGTAGAAAGCACAGTTGTTTTGTTCTGAGCAAGCTCACTGTTCTGGCCCCATAGGAAACACAGTAGTGTAGAAGAGTGCTCTTTTCTCTAAAGCAGAGTGTGTTTCTTGTAAGGCGAGCTAACGTTTGTTTCCCAGTCCTAAATGGAGTTGAATCACATGCAGTTTCTGGTCCTACGAGCAAGAGTTGTTTTATGGTAAGAAGAGTCACTATTGCGCTGCCATTGCCATACACAGGACAAATAACACTGGCGTCTTTTCCCAGCAAGTACAGTGTATTGGACGGAAGAAGATCTACTGTTCTTGTCAGGTTCCTGAGCAGACTTGAACTAGATATGGCCATGTGTAGGAAGCACAGTTTTTTTGTTCTGAGCAAGCTCACTGTTCAGAACCCACAGGAAACACAGTAGAGTAGAAGAGTGCTCTTTTCTCAAAAGCAGAGTGTGTTTCTTGGAAGGCGAGCAAGCGTTTGTTTCCCAGTCCTAAATGGAGTTGAGTCACATGCAGTTTTTTGTCCTACGAGCAAGAGTTGTATTCTGGTAAGAAGAGTCACTATTGTGCTCCAATAGCCATACACAGTGCAAATAGCACTTGCGTCTGTTCCCAGCAAGTACAGTGTATCGGACTGAAGAGGAGCAACTCTTCTTCTCAGTTTCCTAAGCAGAGTTGAACTAGATATGGCCCGTGTGTGTAGGAAGCACAGTTCTTTTGTTCTGAGCAAGCTCACTCTACGGACCCCATAGGAAACACAGTAGAGTAGAAGAGTGCTCTTTTCTCAAAAGTAGAGTGTGTTTCATGTAAGGCGAGCTAGCATTTGTTTCCCAGTCCTAAATGGAGGTGAATCACATGCAGTTACTGGTCCTACGAGCAAGTGTTGTTTTCTGGTAAGGACAGTCACTATTGCGCTGCCATTGCCATACACAGTGCAAATAGCACTCGCGTCTGTTCCCAGCAAGTACAGTGTATCGGACTGAAGAGGAGCTACTGTTCTTTTCAGTTTCCTAAGTAGAGTTGAACTAGATATGGTCCGTGTTTGTAGGAAGCACAGTTCTTTTGTTCTGAGCAAGCTCACTGTTCGGACCCCATAGGAAACACAGTAGAGTAGAATAGTGCTCTTTTCTCTAAAGCAGAGTGTGTTTCTTGTAAGGCGAGCTAGCGTTTGTTTCCCAGTCTTAAATGGAGTTGAATCACATGCAGTTTCTGGTCCTACGAGCAAGAGTTGTTTTCTGGTAAAGAAAGTCACTATTGCTCTCCCATTGCCATACACAGTGCAAATAGCACATGCGTCAGTTCCCAGCAAGTAGAGTGTATTGGACTGAAGAGGAGCAACTGTTCTTGTCAGTTTCCTAAGCAGAGTTGAACTAGATATGGCCCGTGTCTGTAGGAAGCACAGTTATTATGTTCTGAGCAAGCTCACTGTTCTGGCCCTATAGGAAAAACAGTAGAGTAGAAGAGTGCTCTTTTCTGTAAAGCAGAGTGTGTTTCTTACAAGGCGATCTCGCATTTGTTTCCCAGTACTAAATGGAGTTGAATCACATGCAGTTTCTGGTCCTATGAGCAAGAGTTGTTTTCTGGTAAGGAAAGTCACTATTGCGCTCCCATTGCCATACACAGTGCAAATAGCCCTCAAGTCTGTTCCCAGCAAGTACAGTGTATTGGACTGAAGAGGAGCTACTGTTCTTCTCAGTTTCCCAAGCAGAGTTGAACTAAATAAGGCCCGTGTGTGTAGGAAGCACAGTTCTTTTTCTCTGAGCAAGCTCACTGTTCTGGCCCTATAGGAAACACAGTAGAGTAGAAGAGTGCTCTTTTCTCAAAAGCAGAGTGTGTTTCTTGTAAGGCGAGCTAGCGTTTGTTTCCCAGTCCTAAATGGAGTTGAATCACATGCAGTTACTGGTCCTACGACCAAGAGCTGTTTTCTGGTAAGGAAAGTCACTATTGCGCTCCCATTGCCATACACAGTGCAAATAGCCCCCTCCCCGTCTCCTCTGAGCAAGTACAGTGTATTGGACTGAAGAGGAGCTACTGTTCTTGTCAGTTTCCTAAGCAGAGTTGAACTAGATTTGGCCCGTGTGTGTAGGAAGCACAGTTCCTTTTTTCTGAGCAAGCTCACTGTTCTGACCCTATAGGAAACACAGTAGAGTAGAAGAGTGCTCTTTTCCAAAAGCAGAGTGTGTTTCTTGTAAGGTGACCTAGCGTTTGTTTCCCAGTCCTAAATGGAGTTGAATCACATGCAGTTTCTGGTCCTACGAGCAAGCGTTGTTTTCTGGTAAGAAGAGTCACTATTGCGCTGCCATTGCCATACACAGGACAGATAGCCCTGGCGTCTGTTCCCAGCAAGTACAGTGTATTGGACTGAAGAGGAGCTACTGTTCTTGTCAGGTTCCTAAGCAGACTTGAACTAGATATGGCCGTGTGTGTAGGAAGCACAGTTTTTTTGTTCTGATCAAGCTCACTGTTCGGAACACATAGGAAACACAGTAGAGTAGAAGAGTGCTCTTTTTTCAAAAGCAGAGTGTGTTTCTTGTAAGGTGACCTAGCGTTTGTTTCCCAGTCCTAAATGGAGTTGAGCCACATGCAGTTTTTTGTCCTACGAGCAAGAGTTGTGTTCTGGTAAGACGAGTCACTATTGTGCTCCAATTGCCATACACAGTACAAATAGCTCTTGCGTCTGTTCCCTTCAAGTACAGTGTATTGGACTGAATAGGAGCCACTGTTCTTGTCAGTTTCCTAATCAGAGTTGAACTACATATGGCCCGTGTGTGTAGGAAGCACAGTTCTTTTGTTCTGAGCAAGATCACTGTTCGGACCCCATAGGAAACACAGTAGAGTAGAAGAGTGCTCTTTTCTCAAAAGCAGAGTGTGTTTCTTGTAAGGCGAGCTAGCGTTTGTTTCCCAGTCCTAAATGGAGTTGAATCACATGCAGTTTCTGGTCCTACAAGCAAGAGTTGTTTTCTGGTAAGAAGAGTCAATATTGCGCTGCAATTGCCATACACAGGACAAATAGCACTGGCGTCTTTTCCCAGCAATTACAGTGTTTTGGACTGAAGAGGAGCTACTGTTCTTGTCAGTTTCCTAAGCAGACTTGAACTAGATATGGCCGTGTGTGTAGGAAGCACAGTTTTTCTGTTCTGAGCAAGCTCACTGTTCGGAACCCATAGGAAACACAGTAGAGTAGAAGAGTGCTCTTTTCTCAAAAGCAGAGTGTGTTTCTTGGAAGGCAAGCTAGCGTTTGTTTCCCAGTCCTAATTGGAGTTGAGTCGCATGCAGTTTTTTGTCCTACGAACAAGAGTTGTTTTCTGGTAAGACGAGTCACTATTGTGCTCAATAGCCATAAACAGTGCAAACAGCACTCGCGTCTGTTCCCTGCAAGTACAGTGTATTGAACTGAAGAGGAGCTACTGCTCTTGTCAGTTTCCTAAGCAGAGTTGAACTAGATATGGCCCGTGTGTGTAGGAAGCACAGTTCTTTTGTTCTGAGCAAGCTCACTGTTCAGACCCCATAGGAAACACAGTAGAGTAGAAGAGTGCTCTTTTCTCAAAAGTAGAGTGTGTTTCATGTAAGGCGAGCTAGCGTTTGTTTCCCAGTCCTAAATGGAGTTGAATCACATGCAGTTTCTGGTCCCACGAGCAAGAGATGTTTTATGTTAAGAAGAGTCACTATTGTGCTGCCATTGCCATACACAGGACAAATAGCACTGGCATCTGTTCCCACCAAGTACAGTGTATTGGACTGAAGAGGATCTACTGTTCTTGTCATGTTCCTAAGCAGAATTGAACTAGATATGGCCGTGTGTGTAGGAAGCACAGTTCTTTTGTTCTGAGCACGCTCACTGTTCGGACCCCATAGGAAAGACAGTAGAGTAGATTTGTGCTTTTTTCTCAAAAGCAGAGTGTGTTTCTTGTAAGGCGAGCTAGCGTTTGTTTCCCAGTCCTAAATGGAGTTGAATCACATGCAGTTTCTGGTCCTACGAGCAAGAGTTGTTTTCTGGTAAGGAAAGTCACTATTGCGCTCCCCTTGCCATACACAGGGTAAATAGCACTGGCGTCTGTTCCCAGAAAATACAGTGTATCAAACTGAAGAGGAGCTACTGTTCTTGTCAATTTCCTAAGCAGAGTTGAACTAGATATGGTCGGTGTGTGTAGGAAGCACAGTTCTTTTGTTCTGAGCAAGCTCACTGTTTGGACCCCATAGGAAACACAGTAGAGTAGAAGAGTGCTCTTTTCTCTAAAGCAGAGTGTGTTTCTTTAAGGCGAGCTAGCGTTTGTTTCCCAGTCCTAAATGGAGTGGAATCACATGCAGTTTCTGATCCTACGAGCAAGAGTTGTTTTCTGGTAAGGAAAATCACTATTGCTCTCCCATTGCCATACACAGGACAAATAGCACTAGCGTCTGTTCGCAGCAAATACAGGGTATCGGCCTGAAGAGGAGCTACTGTTCTTGTCAGTTTCCTAAGCAGAGTTGAACTAGATATGGCCCGTGTGTAGGAAGCACAGTTCTTTTGTTCTGAGCAAGCTCACTGTTCTAGCCCTATAGGAATCACAGTAGAGTAGAAAAGTGCTCTTTTCTCAAAAGCAGAGTGTGTTTCATGTAAGGCGAGCTAGCATTTGTTTCGCAGTCCTAAATGGAGTTGAATCACATGCAGTTTCTGGTCCTAAGAGCAAGAGTTGTTTTCTGGTAAGGAAAGTCACTATTGCGTTCCCATTGCCATACACAGTGCAAATAGCACTCGCGTCTGTTCCCAGCAAGTACAGTGTATCGGCCTGAAGAGGAGCTACTGTTCTTGTCAGTTTCCTAAGCAGAGTTGAACTAGATATGGCCCGTGTGTAGGAAGCACAGTTCTTTGGTTCTGAGCAAGCTCACTGTTCTCGCCCTATAGGAAACACAGTAGAGTAGAAGAGTGCTCTTTTCTCTAAAGCAGAGTGTGTTTCTTGTAAGGTGAGCTAGCTTTTGTTTCCCAGTCTTAAATGGAGTTGAATCACATGCAGTTTCTGGTCCTACGAGCAAGAGTTGTTTTATGGTAAGAAGAGTCACTATTGCGCTGGAATTGCCATACACAGAACAAATAGCTCTGGCGTCTATTCCCAGCAAGTACATTGTATTGGACTGAAGAGGATTTACTGTTCTTGTAAGGTTCCTAAGCAGAATTGAACTAGATATAGCCGTGGGTGTAGGAAGCACAGTTCTTTTGTTCTGAGCAAGCTCACTGTTCGGACACCATTAGAAACACATTAGAGTAGAAGAGTGCTCTTTTCTCAAAAGTAGAGTGTGTTTCTTGTAAGGCAAGCTAGCGTTTGTTTCCCAGTCATAAATGGAGTTGAATCACATGCAGTTTCTGGTCCTAAGAGCAAGAGTTGTTTTCTGGTAAGGAAAGTCACTATTGCGCTCCCCTTGCCATACATAGTGCAAATAGCTCTCGCGTCTGTTCCCAGCAAATACAGTGTATTGGACTGAAGAGGAGCTACTCTTCTTGTCAGTTTCCTAAGCAGAGTTGAACTAGATATGGCCCGTGTGTGTAGGAAGCACAGTTCTTATGTTCTGAGCAAGCTCACTGTTCTGGCCCTATAGTAAACACAGTAGAGAAGAAGCGTGCTCTTTTCTCAAAAGCAGAGTGTGTTTTTGTAAGGCGAGCTTGCGTTTGTTTCCTAGTCCTAAATGGAGTTGAATCACATGCATTTTCTGGTCCTACAAAAAAGAGTTTTTTTCTGGTAAGGAAAGTCACTATTGCGCTCCCATTGCCCTACACAAGGCAAATAGCACTCGCGTCTTTTCCCAGCAAGTACAATGTATTGGACTGAATAGGAGCTACTGTTCTTGTCAGTTTCCTAAGCAGAGTTGAACTAGATATGGTCCGTGTGTGTAAGAAGCACAGTTCTTTGCTCTGAGCAAGCTCACTGTTTGGACCCCATAGGAAACACAGTAGAGTAGAAGAGTGCTCTTTTCTCTAAAGCAGAGTGTGTTTCTTGTAAGGCGAGCTAGCGTTTGTTTACCAGTCCTAAATGGAGTGGAATCACATGCAGTTTCTGGTCCTACGAGCAAGAGTTGTTTTCTGGTAAGGAAAGTCACTATTGCGCTCCCATTGCCATACACAGTGCATATAGCCCTCCCATCTGTTCCCAGCAAGTACAGTGTATTGGACTGAAGAGGAACTACTGTTCTTGTCAGTTTCCTAAGCAGAGTTGAACTAGATATGGCCCGTGTGTGTAGGAAGCACAGTTCTTTTTTTCTGAGCAAGCTCATTGTTCTGGCCCTATAGGAAACACAGTAGAGTAGAAGAGTGCTCTTTTCTCAAAAGCAGAGTGTGTTTCATGTAAGGCGAGCTAGCATTTGTTTCCCAGTCCTAAATGGAGTTGAATCACATGCAGTTTCTCGTCCTACGAGCAAGAGTTTTTTTCTGGTAAGGAAAGTCACTATTGCGCTCCCATTGCCATATACAGTGCAAATAGCACATGCGTCTGTTCCCAGCAAGTACAGTGTATCGGCCTGAAGAGGAGCTACTGTTCTTGTCAGTTTCCTAAGCAGAGTTGAACTAGATATGGCCCGTGTGTGTAGGAAGCACAGTTCTTTTGTTCTGAGCAAGCTCACTGTTCTGGCCACCTAGGAAACACTATAGAGTAGAAGAGTGCTCTTTACTCAAAAGCAGAGTGTTTTTCATGTAATTCGAGCTAGCATTTGTTTCCCAGTCCTAAGTGGAGTTGAATCACATGCAGTTTCTGGACCTACGAGCAAGAGTTGTTTTCTGGTAAGGAAAGTCACTATTGCGTTCCCATTGCTATACACATTGCAAATAGCACTCGCGTCTGTTCCCAGCAAGTACAGTGTATCAGACTGAAGAGGAGCTACTGTTCTTGTCAGTTTCCTAAGCAGAGTTGAACTAGATATGGCCCGTGTGTAGGAAGCACAGTTCTTTGGTTCTGAGCAAGCTCACTGATCTGGCATTTTAGGAAACACAGTAGAGTAGAAGAGTGCTCTTTTCTCTAAAGCAGAGTGTGTTTCTTGAAAGGCGAGCTAGCATTTGTTTCCCAGTCCTAAATGGAGTTGAATCACATGCAGTTTCTGGTCCTACAAGCAAGAGTTGTTTTCTGGTAAGGAAAGTCACGATTGCGCTCCCCTTGGGACACACAGTGCAAATAGCTCTCGCGTCTGTTCCCAGCAAGTACAGTGTATCAGACTGAAGAGGAGCTACTGTTCCTGTCAGTTTCCTAAGCAGAGTTGAACTAGATATGGCCCGTGTGTGTAGGAAGCACAGTTCTTATGTTCTGAGGAAGTTCACTGTTCTGGCCCTATAGGAAACACAGTAGAGTAGAAGAGTGCTCTTTTCTCAAAAGCAGAGTGTGTTTTTGTAAGGCGAGCTAGCGTTTGCTTTTCAGTCCTAAATCGAGTTGAATCACATGCAGTTTCTGGTCCTACGAGCAAGAGTTGTTTTATGGTAAGAAGAGTCACTATTGCGCTGGAATTGCCATACACAGAACAAATAGCACTGGCGTCTGTTCCCAGCAAGTACAGTGTATTGGACTGAAGAGGATTTACTGTTCTTGTCAGGTTTCTAAGGAGAATTGAACTAGATATGGCCGTGGGTGTAGGAAGCACAGTTCTTTTGTTCTGAGCAAGCTCACTGTTCGGACACCATAGAAACACATTAGAGTAGAAGAGTGCTCTTTTCTGAAAAGTAGAGTGTGTTTCTTGTAAGGCAAGCTAGCGTTTGTTTCCCAGTACTAAATGGAGTCGAATCACATGCAGTTTCTGGTCCTAAGAGCAAGAGTTGTTTTCTGGTAAGGAAAGTCACTATTGCGCTCCCCTTGCCATACACAGTGCAAATAGCTCTCGCGTCTGTTCCCAGGAAATACAGTGTATTGGACTGAAGAGGAGCTACTCTTCTTGTCAGTTTCCTAAGCAGAGTTGAACTAGATATGGCCCGTGTGTGTAGGAAGCACAGTTCTTATGTTCTGAGCAAGCTCACTGTTGTGGCCCTATAGGAAACACAGTAGAGAAGAAGCGTGCTCTTTTCTCAAAAGCAGAGTGTGTTTTTGTAAGGCGAGCTTGCGTTTGTTTCCTAGTCCTAAATGGAGTTGAATCACATGCAGTTTCTGGTCCTATGAACAAGGGTTTTTTTCTGGTAAGTAAAGTCACTATTGAGTTCCCATTGCCCTACACAAGGCAAATAGCACTCGCGTCTTTTCCCAGCAAGTACAGTGTATTGGACTGAATAGGAGCTACTGTTCTTGTCAGTTTCCTAAGCAGAGTTGAATTAGATATGGCCCGTGTGTGTAAGAAGCACAGTTCTTTGCTCTGAGCAAGCTCACTGTTTGGACCATAGGAAACACAGTAGAGTAGAAGAGTGCTCTTTTCTCTAAAGCAGAGTGTGTTTCTTGGAAGTCGAGCTAGCATTTGTTTCCCAGTCCTAAATGGAGTTGAATCACATGCAGTTTCTCGTCCTACGAGCAAGAGTTGTTTTCTGGTAAGGAAAGTCACTATTGCGCTCCCATTGCCATATACAGTGCAAATAGCACATGCGTCTGTTCCCAGCAAGTACAGTGTATCGGCCTGAAGAGGAGCTACTGTTCTTGTCAGTTTCCTAAGCAGAGTTGAACTAGATATGGCCCGTGTGTGTAGGAAGCACAGTTCTTTTGTTCTGAGCAAGCTCACTGTTCTGGCCACCTAGGAAACACTATAGAATAGAAGAGTGCTCTTTACTCAAAAGCAGAGTGTGTTTCATGTAATTCGAGCTAGCATTTGTTTCCCAGTCCTAAATGGAGTTGAATCACATGCAGTTTCTGGACCTACGAGCAAGAGTTGTTTTCTGGTAAGGAAAGTCACTATTGCGTTCCCATTGCCATACACATTGCAAATAGCACTCGCGTCTGTTCCCAGCAAGTACAGTGTATCGGACTGAAGAGGAGCTACTGTTCTTGTCTGTTTCCTAAGCAGACTTGAACTAGACATGGCCCGTGTGTAGGAAGCACAGTTCTTTTGTTCTGAGCAAGCTCACTGTTCTGGCCCTATAGGAAACACAGTAGAGTAGAAGAGTGCTCTTTTCTCTAAAGCAGAGTGTGTTTCTTGTAATTTTAGCTAGCGTTTTTTTTCCCAGTCCTAAACGGAGTTGAATCACATGCAGTTTCTGGTCCTAAGAGCAAGTGTTGTTTTATGGTAAGAAGAGTCACTATTGCGCTGCCATTGCCATACACAGGACAAATAGCACTGGCGTCTGTTCCCAGCAAGTACAGTGTATTGGACTGAAGAGGATCTACTGTTCTTGTCAGGTTCCTAAGCAGAATTGAACAAGATATGGCCGTGTGTGTAGGAAGCAAAGTTCTTTTGTTCTGAGCAAGCTCACTGTTATGACCCCATTGGGAACACAGTAGAGTAGAAGAGTGCTCTTTTCTCAAAAGCAGAGTGTGTTTCTTGAAAGGCGAGCTAGCATTTGTTTCCCAGTCCTAAATGGAGTTGAATCACATGCAGTTTCTGGTCCTACGAGCAAGAGTTGTTTTCTGGTAAGGAAAGTCACGATTGCGCTCCCCTTGCCATACACAGTGCAAATAGCTCTCGCGTCTGTTCCCAGCAAGTACAGTGTATCAGAGTGAAGAGAGCTACTGTTCTTGTCAGTTTCCTAAGCAGAGTTGAACTAGATATGGCCTGTGTGTGTAGGAAGCACAGTTCTTATGTTCTGAGCAAGTTCACTGTTCTGGCCCTATAGGAAACACAGTAGAGTAGAAGAGTGCTCTTTTCTCAAAAGCAGAGTGTGTTTTTGTAAGGCAAGCTAGCGTTTGCTTTTCAGTCCTAAATCGAGTTGAATCACATGCAGTTTCTGGTCCTACGAACAAGAGTTTTTTTCTGGTAAGGAAAGTCACTATTGTGCTCCCATTGCCCTACACAAGGCAAATAGCACTCGCGTCTTTTCCCAGCAAGTACAGTGTATTGGACTGAATAGGAGCTACTGTTCTTGTCAGTTTCCTAAGCAGAGTTGAACTAGATATGGCCCGTGTGTGTAGGAAGCACAGTTCTTATGTTCTGAGCAATCTCACTGTTCTGTCCCTATAGGAAACACAGTAGAGTAGAAGAGTGCTCTTTTCTCTAAAGCAGAGTGTGTTTTTGTAAGGCGAGCTAGCGTTTGTAACCTAGTCCTAAATGGAGTTGAATCACATGCAGTTTCTGGTCCTACGAACAAGAGTTTTTTTCTGGTAAGGAAAGTCACTATTGTCCTCCCATTGCCCTACACAAGGCAAATAGCACTCGCGTCTTTTCCCAGGAAGTACAGTGTATTGGACTGAATAGGAGCTACTGTTCTTGTCAGTTTCCTAAGCAGAGTTGAACTAGATATGGTCCGTGTGTGTAGGAAGCACAGTTCTTTTGTTCTGAGCAAGCTCACTGTTTGGACCCCATAGGAAACACAGTAGAGTAGAAGAGTGCTCTTTTCTCTAAAGCAGAGTGTGTTTCTTGTAAGGCGAGCTAGCGTTTGTTTCCCAGTCCTAAATGGAGTGGAATCACATGCAGTTTTTGGTCCTACGAGCAAGAGTTGTTTTCTGGTAAGGAAAGTCACTATTGCGCTCCCATTGCCATACACAGTGCAAATTGCACATGCGTCTGTTCCCAGCAAGTACAGTGTATTGGACTGAAGAGGAGCTACTGTTTTTGTCAGTTTCTTAAGCAGAGTTGTACTAGATATGGCCCGTGTGTGTAGGAAGCACAGTTCTTTTGTTCTGAGCAAGCTCACTGTTCTGGCCACCTAGGAAACACTATAGTGTAGAAGAGTGCTCTTTACTCAAAAGCAGAGTGTGTTTCATGTAATTCGAGCTAACATTTGTTTCCCAGTCCTAAATGGAGTTGAATCACATGCAGTTTCTGGACCTACGAGCAAGAGTTGTTTTCTGGTAATGAAAGTCACTATTGCGTTCTCATTGCCATACACATTGCAAATAGCACTCGCGTCTGTTCCCAGCAAGTACAGTGTATCGGACTGAAGAGGAGCTACTGTTCTTGTCTGTTTCCTAAGCAGACTTGAACTAGACATGGCCCGTGTGTAGGAAGCACAGTTCTTTTGTTCTGAGCAAGCTCACTGTTCTGGCCCCATAGGAAACACAGTAGAGTAGAAGAGTGCTCTTTTCTCTAAAGCAGAGTGTGTTTCTTGTAATTTGAGCTAGCGTTTTTTTTCCCAGTCCTAAATGGAGTTGAATCACATGGAGTTTCTGGTCCTACGAGCAGTGTTGTTTTATGGTAAGAAGAGTCACTATTGCGCTGCCATTGCCATACACAGGACAAATAGCACTGGCGTCTGTTCCCAGCAAGTACAGTGTATTGGACTGAAGAGGATCTACTGTTCTTGTCAGGTTCCTAAGCAGAATTGAACAATATATGGCCGTGTGTGTAGGAAGCAAAGTTCTTTTGTTCTGAGCAAGCTCACTGTTCTGACCCCATTGGTAACACAGTAGAGTAGAAGAGTGCTCTTTTCTCTAAAGCAGAGTGTGTTTCTTGAAAGGCGAGCTAGCATTTGTTTCCCAGTCCTAAATGGAGTTGAATCACATGCAGTATCTGGTCCTACGAGCAAGAGTTGTTTTCTGGTAAGGAAAGTCACGATTGCGCTCCCCTTGCCATACACAGTGCAAATAGCTCTCGCGTCTGTTCCCAGCAAGTACAGTGTATCAGACTGATGAGGAGCTACTGTTCTTGTCAGTTTCCTAAGCAGAGTTGAACTAGATATGGCCCGTGTGTAGGAAGCACAGTTCTTTGGTTCTGAGCAAGCTCACTGATCTGGCATTTTAGGAAACACAGTAGAGTAGAAGAGTGCTCTTTTCTCTAAAGCAGAGTGTGTTTCTTGAAAGGCGAGCTGGCATTTGTTTCCCAGTCCTAAATGGAGTTGAATCACATGCAGTTTCTGGTCCTACAAGCAAGAGTTGTTTTCTGGTAAGGAAAGTCACGATTGCGCTCCCCTTGCCATACACAGTGCAAATAGCTCTCGCGTCTGTTCCCAGCAAGTACAGTGTATCAGACTGAAGAGGAGCTACTGTTCTTGTCAGTTTCCTAAGCAGAGTTGAACTAGATATGGCCCGTGTGTGTAGGAAGCACAGTTCTTTTGTTCTGAGCAAGTTCACTGTTCTGGCCCTATAGGAAACACAGTAGAGTAGAAGAGTTCTCTTTTCTCAAAAGCAGAGTGTGTTTTTGTAAGGCGAGCTAGCGTTTGCTTTTCAGTCCTAAATCGAGTTGAATCACATGCAGTTTCTGGTCCTATGAACAAGAGTTGTTTTCTGGTAAGGAAAGTCACTATTGCGCTCCCATTGCCCTACACAGTGCAAATAGCACTCGCGTCTGTTCCCAGCAAGTACAGTGTATCGGCCTGAAGAGGAGCTACTGTTCTTGTCAGTTTCCTAAGCAGAGTTGAACTAGATATGGCCCGTGTGTAGGAAGCACAGTTCTTTTGTTCTGAGCAAGCTCACTGTTCTAGCCCTATAGGAATCACAGTAGAGTAGAAAAGTGCTCTTTTCTCAAAAGCAGAGTGTGTTTCATGTAAGGCGAGCTAGCATTTGTTTCGCAGTCCTAAATGGAGTTGAATCACATGCAGTTTCTGGTCCTAAGAGCAAGAGTTGTTTTCTGGTAAGGAAAGTCACTATTGCGTTCCCATTGCCATACACAGTGCAAATAGCACTCGCGTCTGTTCCCAGCAAGTACAGTGTATCGGCCTGAAGAGGAGCTACTGTTCTTGTCAGTTTCCTAAGCAGAGTTGAACTAGATATGGCCCGTGTGTAGGAAGCACAGTTCTTTGGTTCTGAGCAAGCTCACTGTTCTCGCCCTATAGGAAACACAGTAGAGTAGAAGAGTGCTCTTTTCTCTAAAGCAGAGTGTGTTTCTTGTAAGGTGAGCTAGCTTTTGTTTCCCAGTCTTAAATGGAGTTGAATCACATGCAGTTTCTGGTCCTACGAGCAAGAGTTGTTTTATGGTAAGAAGAGTCACTATTGCGCTGGAATTGCCATACACAGAACAAATAGCTCTGGCGTCTATTCCCAGCAAGTACATTGTATTGGACTGAAGAGGATTTACTGTTCTTGTAAGGTTCCTAAGCAGAATTGAACTAGATATAGCCGTGGGTGTAGGAAGCACAGTTCTTTTGTTCTGAGCAAGCTCACTGTTCGGACACCATTAGAAACACATTAGAGTAGAAGAGTGCTCTTTTCTCAAAAGTAGAGTGTGTTTCTTGTAAGGCAAGCTAGCGTTTGTTTCCCAGTCATAAATGGAGTTGAATCACATGCAGTTTCTGGTCCTAAGAGCAAGAGTTGTTTTCTGGTAAGGAAAGTCACTATTGCGCTCCCCTTGCCATACATAGTGCAAATAGCTCTCGCGTCTGTTCCCAGCAAATACAGTGTATTGGACTGAAGAGGAGCTACTCTTCTTGTCAGTTTCCTAAGCAGAGTTGAACTAGATATGGCCCGTGTGTGTAGGAAGCACAGTTCTTATGTTCTGAGCAAGCTCACTGTTCTGGCCCTATAGTAAACACAGTAGAGAAGAAGCGTGCTCTTTTCTCAAAAGCAGAGTGTGTTTTTGTAAGGCGAGCTTGCGTTTGTTTCCTAGTCCTAAATGGAGTTGAATCACATGCATTTTCTGGTCCTACAAAAAAGAGTTTTTTTCTGGTAAGGAAAGTCACTATTGCGCTCCCATTGCCCTACACAAGGCAAATAGCACTCGCGTCTTTTCCCAGCAAGTACAATGTATTGGACTGAATAGGAGCTACTGTTCTTGTCAGTTTCCTAAGCAGAGTTGAACTAGATATGGTCCGTGTGTGTAAGAAGCACAGTTCTTTGCTCTGAGCAAGCTCACTGTTTGGACCCCATAGGAAACACAGTAGAGTAGAAGAGTGCTCTTTTCTCTAAAGCAGAGTGTGTTTCTTGTAAGGCGAGCTAGCGTTTGTTTACCAGTCCTAAATGGAGTGGAATCACATGCAGTTTCTGGTCCTACGAGCAAGAGTTGTTTTCTGGTAAGGAAAGTCACTATTGCGCTCCCATTGCCATACACAGTGCATATAGCCCTCCCATCTGTTCCCAGCAAGTACAGTGTATTGGACTGAAGAGGAACTACTGTTCTTGTCAGTTTCCTAAGCAGAGTTGAACTAGATATGGCCCGTGTGTGTAGGAAGCACAGTTCTTTTTTTCTGAGCAAGCTCATTGTTCTGGCCCTATAGGAAACACAGTAGAGTAGAAGAGTGCTCTTTTCTCAAAAGCAGAGTGTGTTTCATGTAAGGCGAGCTAGCATTTGTTTCCCAGTCCTAAATGGAGTTGAATCACATGCAGTTTCTCGTCCTACGAGCAAGAGTTTTTTTCTGGTAAGGAAAGTCACTATTGCGCTCCCATTGCCATATACAGTGCAAATAGCACATGCGTCTGTTCCCAGCAAGTACAGTGTATCGGCCTGAAGAGGAGCTACTGTTCTTGTCAGTTTCCTAAGCAGAGTTGAACTAGATATGGCCCGTGTGTGTAGGAAGCACAGTTCTTTTGTTCTGAGCAAGCTCACTGTTCTGGCCACCTAGGAAACACTATAGAGTAGAAGAGTGCTCTTTACTCAAAAGCAGAGTGTTTTTCATGTAATTCGAGCTAGCATTTGTTTCCCAGTCCTAAGTGGAGTTGAATCACATGCAGTTTCTGGACCTACGAGCAAGAGTTGTTTTCTGGTAAGGAAAGTCACTATTGCGTTCCCATTGCTATACACATTGCAAATAGCACTCGCGTCTGTTCCCAGCAAGTACAGTGTATCAGACTGAAGAGGAGCTACTGTTCTTGTCAGTTTCCTAAGCAGAGTTGAACTAGATATGGCCCGTGTGTAGGAAGCACAGTTCTTTGGTTCTGAGCAAGCTCACTGATCTGGCATTTTAGGAAACACAGTAGAGTAGAAGAGTGCTCTTTTCTCTAAAGCAGAGTGTGTTTCTTGAAAGGCGAGCTAGCATTTGTTTCCCAGTCCTAAATGGAGTTGAATCACATGCAGTTTCTGGTCCTACAAGCAAGAGTTGTTTTCTGGTAAGGAAAGTCACGATTGCGCTCCCCTTGGGACACACAGTGCAAATAGCTCTCGCGTCTGTTCCCAGCAAGTACAGTGTATCAGACTGAAGAGGAGCTACTGTTCTTGTCAGTTTCCTAAGCAGAGTTGAACTAGATATGGCCCGTGTGTGTAGGAAGCACAGTTCTTATGTTCTGAGCAAGTTCACTGTTCTGGCCCTATAGGAAACACAGTAGAGTAGAAGAGTGCTCTTTTCTCAAAAGCAGAGTGTGTTTTTGTAAGGCGAGCTAGCGTTTGCTTTTCAGTCCTAAATCGAGTTGAATCACATGCAGTTTCTGGTCCTACGAGCAAGAGTTGTTTTATGGTAAGAAGAGTCACTATTGCGCTGGAATTGCCATACACAGAACAAATAGCACTGGCGTCTGTTCCCAGCAAGTACAGTGTATTGGACTGAAGAGGATTTACTGTTCTTGTCAGGTTTCTAAGGAGAATTGAACTAGATATGGCCGTGGGTGTAGGAAGCACAGTTCTTTTGTTCTGAGCAAGCTCACTGTTCGGACACCATAGAAACACATTAGAGTAGAAGAGTGCTCTTTTCTGAAAAGTAGAGTGTGTTTCTTGTAAGGCAAGCTAGCGTTTGTTTCCCAGTACTAAATGGAGTCGAATCACATGCAGTTTCTGGTCCTAAGAGCAAGAGTTGTTTTCTGGTAAGGAAAGTCACTATTGCGCTCCCCTTGCCATACACAGTGCAAATAGCTCTCGCGTCTGTTCCCAGGAAATACAGTGTATTGGACTGAAGAGGAGCTACTCTTCTTGTCAGTTTCCTAAGCAGAGTTGAACTAGATATGGCCCGTGTGTGTAGGAAGCACAGTTCTTATGTTCTGAGCAAGCTCACTGTTGTGGCCCTATAGGAAACACAGTAGAGAAGAAGCGTGCTCTTTTCTCAAAAGCAGAGTGTGTTTTTGTAAGGCGAGCTTGCGTTTGTTTCCTAGTCCTAAATGGAGTTGAATCACATGCAGTTTCTGGTCCTATGAACAAGGGTTTTTTTCTGGTAAGTAAAGTCACTATTGAGTTCCCATTGCCCTACACAAGGCAAATAGCACTCGCGTCTTTTCCCAGCAAGTACAGTGTATTGGACTGAATAGGAGCTACTGTTCTTGTCAGTTTCCTAAGCAGAGTTGAATTAGATATGGCCCGTGTGTGTAAGAAGCACAGTTCTTTGCTCTGAGCAAGCTCACTGTTTGGACCATAGGAAACACAGTAGAGTAGAAGAGTGCTCTTTTCTCTAAAGCAGAGTGTGTTTCTTGGAAGTCGAGCTAGCATTTGTTTCCCAGTCCTAAATGGAGTTGAATCACATGCAGTTTCTCGTCCTACGAGCAAGAGTTGTTTTCTGGTAAGGAAAGTCACTATTGTGCTCCCTTTGCCCTACACAGTGCAAATAGCACATGCGTCTGTTCCCAGCAAGTACAGTGTATCGGCCTGAAGAGGAGCTACTGTTCTTGTCAGTTTCCTAAGCAGAGTTGAACTAGATATGGCCCGTGTGTGTAGGAAGCACAGTTCTTTTGTTCTGAGCAAGCTCACTGTTCTGGCCACCTAGGAAACACTATAGAATAGAAGAGTGCTCTTTACTCAAAAGCAGAGTGTGTTTCATGTAATTCGAGCTAGCATTTGTTTCCCAGTCCTAAATGGAGTTGAATCACATGCAGTTTCTGGACCTACGAGCAAGAGTTGTTTTCTGGTAAGGAAAGTCACTATTGCGTTCCCATTGCCATACACATTGCAAATAGCACTCGCGTCTGTTCCCAGCAAGTACAGTGTATCGGACTGAAGAGGAGCTACTGTTCTTGTCTGTTTCCTAAGCAGACTTGAACTAGACATGGCCCGTGTGTAGGAAGCACAGTTCTTTTGTTCTGAGCAAGCTCACTGTTCTGGCCCTATAGGAAACACAGTAGAGTAGAAGAGTGCTCTTTTCTCTAAAGCAGAGTGTGTTTCTTGTAATTTTAGCTAGCGTTTTTTTTCCCAGTCCTAAACGGAGTTGAATCACATGCAGTTTCTGGTCCTAAGAGCAAGTGTTGTTTTATGGTAAGAAGAGTCACTATTGCGCTGCCATTGCCATACACAGGACAAATAGCACTGGCGTCTGTTCCCAGCAAGTACAGTGTATTGGACTGAAGAGGATCTACTGTTCTTGTCAGGTTCCTAAGCAGAATTGAACAAGATATGGCCGTGTGTGTAGGAAGCAAAGTTCTTTTGTTCTGAGCAAGCTCACTGTTATGACCCCATTGGGAACACAGTAGAGTAGAAGAGTGCTCTTTTCTCAAAAGCAGAGTGTGTTTCTTGAAAGGCGAGCTAGCATTTGTTTCCCAGTCCTAAATGGAGTTGAATCACATGCAGTTTCTGGTCCTACGAGCAAGAGTTGTTTTCTGGTAAGGAAAGTCACGATTGCGCTCCCCTTGCCATACACAGTGCAAATAGCTCTCGCGTCTGTTCCCAGCAAGTACAGTGTATCAGAGTGAAGAGAGCTACTGTTCTTGTCAGTTTCCTAAGCAGAGTTGAACTAGATATGGCCTGTGTGTGTAGGAAGCACAGTTCTTATGTTCTGAGCAAGTTCACTGTTCTGGCCCTATAGGAAACACAGTAGAGTAGAAGAGTGCTCTTTTCTCAAAAGCAGAGTGTGTTTTTGTAAGGCAAGCTAGCGTTTGCTTTTCAGTCCTAAATCGAGTTGAATCACATGCAGTTTCTGGTCCTACGAACAAGAGTTTTTTTCTGGTAAGGAAAGTCACTATTGCGCTCCCATTGCCCTACACAAGGCAAATAGCACTCGCGTCTGTTCCCAGGAAGTACAGTCTATCGGACTGAAGAGTAACTACTGTTCTTGTCAGTTTCCTAAGCAGAGTTGAACTACATATGGCCCGTATGTAGAAAGCACAGTTCTTTTGTTCTGAGCAAGCTCACTGTTCTCGCCCTATAGGAAACACAGTAGAGTAGAAGAATGCTCTTTTCTCTAAAGCAGAGTGTGTTTCTTGTAAGGCGAGCTAGCGTTTGTTTCCCAGTCCTAAATGGAGTTGAATCACATGCAGTTTCTGGTCCTACGAGCAAGAGTTGTTTTATGGTAAGAAGAGTCACTATTGCGCTGCCATTGCCATACACAGGACAAATAGCACTGGCGTCTGTTCCCAGCAAGTACAGTGTATTGGATGAAGAGGATCTCCTGTTCTTGTCAGGTTCCTAAGCAGAACTGAACTAGATATGGCCTTGTGTGTGGGAAGCAAAGTTCTTTTGTTCTGAGAAAAGTCACTGTTCGGACACCATAGGAAACACAGTAGAGTAGAAGAGTGCTCTTTTCTCAAAAGCAGAGTGTGTTTCTTGTAAGGCGAGCTAGCGTGTGTTTCCCAGTCCTAAATGGAGTTGAATCACATGCAGTTTCTGGTCCTACGAGCAAGAGTTGTTTTCTGGTAAGGAAAGTCACGATTGCGCTCCCTTTGCCATACACACTGCAAATAGCTCTCGCGTCTGTTCCCAGCAAGTACAGTGTATCAGACTGAAGAGGAGCTACTGTTCTTGTCAGTTTCCTAAGCAGA
This sequence comes from Peromyscus eremicus, assembly GCF_949786415.1. Lineage (NCBI taxonomy): Eukaryota > Metazoa > Chordata > Mammalia > Rodentia > Cricetidae > Peromyscus > Peromyscus eremicus. Next base: position 49,825 of record NW_026735717.1, read on the forward strand.
GTTGAACTAGATATGGCCCGTGTGTGTAGGAAGCACAGTTCTTATGTTCTGAGCAATTTCACTGTTCTGGCACTATAGGAAACACAGTAGAGTAGAAGAGTGCTCTATTCTCAAAAGCAGAGTGTGTTTTTGTAAGGCGAGCTAGCATTTGTTTTCTAGTCCTAAATAGAGTTGAATCACATGCAGTTTCTGGTCCTATGAACAAGAGTTGTTTTCTGGTAAGGAAAGTCACTATTGCGCTCCCATTGCCCTACACAAGCAAATAGCTCTCGCGTCTTTTCCCAGCAAGTACAGTGTATTGGACTGAATAGGAGCTACTGTTCTTGTCATTTACTAAGCAGAGTTGAACTAGATATGGTCCGTGTGTGTAGGAAGCACAGTTCTTTGGTTCTGAGCAAGCTCACTGTTCTGGCCCTATAGGAAAAACAGTAGAGTAGAAGAGTGCTCTTTTCTCAAAAGCAGAGTGTGTTTCATGTAAGGCGAGCTAGCATTTGTTTCGCAGTCCTAAATGGAGTTGAATCACATGCAGTTTCTGGTCCTAAGAGCAAGAGTTGTTTTCTGGTAAGGAAAGTCACTATTGCGTTCCCATTGCCATACACAGTGCAAATAGCACTCGCGTCTGTTCCCAGCAAGTACAGTGTATCGGCCTGAAGAGGAGCTACTGTTCTTGTCAGTTTCCTAAGCAGAGTTGAACTAGATATGGCCCGTGTGTAGGAAGCACAGTTTTTTTGTTCTGAGCAAGCTCACTGTTCTGGCCCTATAGGAAACACAGTAGAGTAGAAGAGTGCTCTTTTCTCTAAAGCAGAGTGTGTTTCTTGTAAGGTGAGCTAGCTTTTGTTTCCCAGTCCTAAATGGAGTTGAATCACATGCAGTTTCTGGTCCTAGGAGCAAGAGTTGTTTTATGGTAAGAAGAGTCACTATTGCGCTGGAATTGCCATACACAGGACAAATAGCACTGGCGTCTGTTCCCAGCAAGTACGGTGTATTGGACTGAAGAGGATTTACTGTTCTTGTCAGGTTCCTAAGCAGAATTGAACTAGATATGGCCGTCGGTGTAGGAAGCACAGTTCTTTTGTTCTGAGCAAGTTCACTTTTCGGACACCATAAGAAACACAGTAGAGTAGAAGAGTGCTCTTTTCTCAAAAGTAGAGTGTGTTTCTTGTAAGGCAAGCTAGCGTTTGTTTCCCAGTCCTAGATCGAGTTGAATCACATGCAGTTTCTGGTTCTAAGAGCAAGAGTTGTTTTCTGGTAAGGAAAGTCACTATTGCGCTCCCCTTGCCATACATAGTGCAAATAGCTCTCGCGTCTGTTCCCAGCAAATACAGTGTATTGGACTGAAGAGGAGCTACTGTTCTTGTCAGTTTCCTAAGCAGAGTTGAACTAGATATGGCCCGTGTGTGTAGGAAGCACAGTTCTTATGTTCTGAGCAAGCTCACTGTTCTGGCCCTATAGGAAACACAGTAGAGTAGAAGAGTGCTCTTTTCTCAAAAGCAGAGTTTGTTTCATGTAAGGCAAGCTAGCATTTGTTTCACAGTCCTAAATGGAGTTGAATCACATGCAGTTTCTGGTCCTAAGAGCAAGAGTTGTTTTCTGGTAAGGAAAGTCACTATTGCGTTCCCATTGCCATACACAGTGCAAATAGCACTCGCGTCTGTTCCCAGCAAGTACAGTGTATCGGCCTGAAGAGGAGCTACTGTTCTTGTCAGTTTCCTAAGCAGAGTTGAACTAGATATGGCCCGTTTGTGTAGGAAGCACAGTTCTTTTGTTCTGAGCAAGCTCACTGTTCTGGCCCTTTAGGAAACACAGTAGAGTAGAAGAGTGCTCTTTTCTCTAAAGCAGAGTTTGTTTCTTGAAAGGCGAGCTAGCATTTGTTTCCCAGTCCTAAATGGAGTTGAATCACATGCAGTTCCTGGTCCTATGAGCAAGAGTTGTTTTCTGGTAATGAAAGTCACGATTGCGCTCCCCTTGCCATACACAGTGCAAATAGCTCTCGCGTCTGTTCCCAGCAAGTACAGTGTATCAGACTGAAGAGGAGCTACTGTTCTTGTCAGTTTCCTAAGCAGAGTTGAACTAGATATGGCCTGTGTGTGTAGGAAGCACAGTTCTTATGTTCTGAGCAAGTTCTCTGTTCTGGCCCTATAGGAAACACAGTAGAGTAGAAGAGTGCTCTTTTCTCAAAAGCAGAGTGTGTTTTTGTAAGGCGAGCTAGCGTTTGCTTTTCAGTCCTAAATCGAGTTGAATCACATGCAGTTTCTGTTCCTATGTACAAGAGTTGTTTTCTGGTAAGGAAAGTCACTATTGCGCTCCCATTGCCCTACACAAGCCAAATAGCCCTCGCGTCTTTTCCCAGCAAGTACAGTGTATTGGACTGAATAGGAGCTACTGTTCTTGTCAGTTTCCTAAGCAGAGTTGAACTAGATATGGTCCGTGTGTAATAAGCACAGTTCTTTTGTTCTGAGCAAGCTCACTGTTTGGACCCCATAGGAAACACAGTAGAGTAGAAGACTGCTCTTTTCTCTAAAGCAGAGTGTATTTCATGTAAGGCGAGCTAGCATTTGTTTCGCAGTCCTAAATGGAGTTGAATCACATGCAGTTTCTGGTCTTAAGAGCAAGAGGTGTTTTCTGGTAAGGAAAGTCATTACTGCGTTCCCATTGCCATACACAGTGCAAATAGCACTCGCGTCTGTTCCCAGCAAGTACAGTGTATCGGCCTGAAGAGGAGCTACTGTTCTTGTCAGTTTCCTAAGCAGAGTTGAACTAGATATGGCCCGTGTGTAGGAAGCACAGTTCTTTTGTTCTGAGCAAGCTCACTGTTCTGGCCCTATAGGAAACACGGTAGAGTAGAAGAGTGCTCTTTTCTCAAAATCAGAGTGTGTTTCATGTAAGGCGAGCTAGCATTTGTTTCGCAGTCCTAAATGGAGTTGAATCACATGCAGTTTCTGGTCCTACGAGCAAGAGTTGTTTTCTGGTAAGGAAAGTCACTATTGCGCTCCCATTGCTATACACAGTGCAAATAGCACATGCGTCTGTTCCCAGCAAGTACAGTGTATTGGACTGAAGAGGAACTACTTTTCTTGTAAGTTTCCTAAGCAGAGTTGAACTAGATATGGCCCGTGTGTGTAGGAAGCACAGTTCTTTTGTTCTGAGCAAGCTCACTGTTCTGACCACATAGGAAACACTATAGAGTAGAAGAGTGCTCTTTACTCAAAAGCAGAGTGTGTTTTTGTAAGGCGAGCTAGCGTTTGTTTCCCAGTCCTAAATGCAGTGGAATAACATTCAGTTTCTGGTCCTACGAGCAAGAGTTGTTTTCTGGTAAGGAAAGTCACTATTGCGTTCCCATTGCCATACACAGTGCAAATAGCACTCGCCTCTGTTCCCAGCAAGTACAGTGTATCGGCCTGAAGAGGATCAACTGTTCTTGTCAGTTTCCTAAGCAGAGTTGAACTAGATATGGCCCGTGTGTAGGAAGCACAGTTCTTTTGTTCTGAGCAAGCTCACTGTTCTGGCCCTATAGGAAACACAGTAGAGTAGAAGAGTGCTCTTTTCTCTAAAGCAGAGTGTGTTTCTTGTAAGGTGAGCTAGCTTTTGTTTCCCAGTCCTAAATGGAGTTGAATCACATGCAGTTTCTGGTCCTAGGAGCAAGAGTTGTTTTATGGTAAGAAGAGTCACTATTGCGCTGGAATTGCCATACACAGGACAAATAGCACTGGCGTCTGTTCCCAGCAAGTACAGTGTATTGGACTGAAGAGGATTTACTGTTCTTGTCAGGTTCCTAAGCAGAATTGAACTAGATATGGCCGTCGGTGTAGGAAGCACAGTTCTTTTGTTCTGAGCAAGCTCACTATTCGGACACCATAAGAAACACAGTAGAGTAGAAGAGTGCTCTTTTCTCAAAAGCAGAGTGTGTTTCTTGTAAGGCGAGCTAGCGTTTGTTTCCCAGTCCTAAATGGAGTTGAATCACATGCAATTTCTGGTCCTAAGAGCAAGAGTTGTTTTCTGGTAAAAAAAAAAAGTCACTATTGCGTTCCCATTGCCATACCCAGTGCAAATAGCACTCGCATCTGTTCCCAGCAAGTACAGTGTATCGGACTGAAGAGGAGCTACTGTTCATGTCAGTTTCCTAAGCAGAGTTGAAATAGATATGGCCCGTGTGTGTAGGAAGCACAGTTCTTTTGTTCTGAGCAAGCTCACTGTTCTGGCCACATAGGAAACACTATAGAGTAGAAGAGTGCTCTTTACTCAAAAGCAGAGTGTGTTTCATGTAAGGCGAGCTAGCATTTGTTTCCCAGTCCTAAATGGAGTTGAATCACATGCAGTTTCTGGTCCTAAGAGCAAGAGTTGTTTTCTGGTAAGGAAAGTCACTATTGTGCTCCCATTGCCATCCACATTGCAAATAGCACTCGCATCTGTTCCCAGAAAGTACAGTGTATCGGACTGAAGAGGAGCTACTGTTCTTGTCTGTTTCCTAAGCAGTCTTGAACTAGATATGGTCCGTGTGTAGGAAGCACAGTTCTTATGTTCTGAGCAAGCTCACTGTTCTGGCCCTATAGGAAACACAGTAGAGTAGAAGAGTGCTCTTTTCTCTAAAGCAGAGTGTGTTTCTTGTAAGGCGAGCTAGCGTTTTTTTCCCAGTCCTAAATGGAGTTGAATCACATGCAGTTTCTGGTCCTACGAGCAAGGGTTGTTTTATGGTAAGAAGAGTCACTATTGCGCTGCCATTGCCATACACAGGACAAATAGCACTGGCGTCTGTTCCCAGCAAGTACAGTGTATTGGACTGAAGAGGATCTACTGTTCTTGTCAGGTTCCTAAGCAGAATTGAACAAGATATGGCCGTGTGTGTAGGAAGCAAAGTTCTTTTGTTCTGAGCAAGCTCACTGTTCGGACCCCATTGGGAACACAGTAGAGTAGAAGAGTGCTCTTTTCTCAAAAGCAGAGTGTGTTTCTTGAAAGGCGAGCTAGCATTTGTTTCCCAGTCCAAAATGGAGTTGAATCACATGCAGTTTCTGGTCCTAAGAGCAAGAGTTGTTTTCTGGTAAGGAAAGTCACGATTGCGCTCCCCTTGCCATACACAGTGCAAATAGCTCTCGCGTCTGTTCCCAGCAAGTACAGTGTATCAGACTGAAGAGGAGCTACTGTTCTTGTCAGTTTCCTAAGCAGACTTGAACTAGATATGGCCCGTGTGTGTAGGAAGCACAGTTCTTATGTTCTGAGCAAGCTCACTGTTCGGACCCCATAGGAAACACAGTAGAGTAGAATTGTGCTCTTTTCTCAAAAGCAGAGTGTGTTTCTTGTAAGGCGAGCTAGCCTTTGTTTCCCAGTCCTAAATGGAGTTGAATCCCATGCAGTTTCTGGTCCTACGAGCAAGAGTTGTTTTCTGGTAAGGAAAGTAACTATTGAGCTCCCATTGCCATACACAGTGCAAATAGCACTCGCGTCTGTTCCCAGCAAATACAGTGTTTCGGACTGAAGAGGAGCTGCTGTTCTTGTCAGTTTCCTAAGCAGAGTTGAACTAGATATGTTCGGTGTGTGTAGGAAGCACAGTTCTTTTTTTCTGAGCAAGCTCACTGTTTGGACCCCATAGGAAACAAAGTAGAGTAGAAGAGTGCTCTTTTCTCTAAAGCAGAGTGTGTTTCTTGTAAGGCGAGCTAGCGTTTGTTTCCCAGTCCTAAATGGAGTTGAATCACATGCAGTTTCTGGTCCTACGAGCAAGAGTTGTTTTATGGTAAGAAGAGTCACTTTTGCGCTGCCATTGCCATACACCGGACAAATAGCAGTGTTGTCTGTTCCCAGCAGTACAGTGTATTGGACTGAAGAGGATCTACTGTTCTTGTCAGGTTCCTAAGCAGAATTGAACTAGGTGTGGCGGTGTGTGTAGGAAGCACAGTTCTTTTGTTCTGAGCAAGCTCACTGTTCGGACCTCATAGGAAACACAGTAGAGTAGAAGAGTGCTCTATAATCAAAAGCAGAGTGTGTTTCTTGTAAGGCGAGCTAGAGTTTGTTTCCTAGTCCAAAATGGAGTTCAATCACAGGCAGTTTCCGGTCCTATGAGCAAGAGTTGTTTTCTGGTAAGGAAAGTTACTATTGTGCTCCCATTGCCATACACAGTGCAAATAGCACTCGCGTCTGTTCCCAGCAAGTACAGTGTATTGGACTGAATAGGAGCTACTGTTCTTGTCAGTTTCCTAAGCAGAGTTGAACTAGATATGGTCGGTGTGTGTAGGAAGCACAGTTCTTTTGTTCTGAGCAAGCTCACTGTTTGGACCCCATAGGAAACACAGTAGAGTAGAAGAGTGCTCTTTTCTCAAAAGCAGAGTGTGTTTCTTGTAAGGAGAGCTAGCGTTTGTTCCCCAGTCCTAAATGGAGTTGAATCACATGCAGTTTCTGGTCCTATGAGCAAGAGTTGTTTTCTGGTAAGAATAGTCAATATTGCACTGCCATTGCCATACACAGGACAAATAGCACTGGAGTCTGTTCCCAGCAAGTACAGTGTATTGGACTGAAGAGGATCTACTGTTCTTGTCAGGTTCCTAAGCAGAGTTGAACTAGATATGGCCCGTGTGTGTAGGAAACAGTGTTCTTTTGTTCTGAGCAAGCTCACTGTTCAGACCCCATAGGAAACACAGTAGAGTAGAAGAGTGTCTTTTCTCTAAAGCAGAGTGTGTTTCTTGTAAGGCGAGCTAGCTTTTGTTTCCCAGTCCTAAATGCAGTGGAATACCATGCAGTTTCTGGTCCTACGAGCAAGAGTAGTTTTATGGTAAGAAGAGTCACTATTGCGCTGGAATTGCCATACACAGGACAAATAGCACTGGCATCTGTTCCCAGCAAGGACAGTGTATTGGACTGAAGAGGATTTACTGTTCTTGTCAGGTTCCTAAGCAGAATTGAACTAGATATGGCCGTCGGTGTAGGAAGCACAGTTCTTTTGTTCTGAGCAAGCTCACTGTTTGGACACCATAAGAAACACAGTAGAGTAGAATAGTGCTCTTTTCTCAAAAGCAGAGTGTGTTTCTTGAAAACGAGCTAGCATTTGTTTCCCAGTCCAAAATGGAGTTGAATCACATGCAGTTTCTGGTCCTACAAGCAAGAGTTGTTTTCTGGTAATGAAAGTCACTATTGTGCTCCCTTTGCCATACACAGTGCAAATAGCACACGCGTCTGTTCCCAGCAAGTACACTGTATCCGACTGAAGAGGAGCTACTGTTCTTGTCAGTTTCCTAAGCAGAGTTGAACTAGATATGGCCCGTGTGTGTAGGAAGCACAGTTCTTTTTTTCTGAGCAAGCTCACTGTTCTGGCCCTATAGGAAACACAGTAGAGTAGAAGAGTGCTCTTTTCTCAAAAGCAGAGTGTGTTTCATGTAACCGAGCAGGCATTTGTTTCCCAGTCCTAAATGGAGTTGAATCACATGCAGTTTCTGGTCCTACGAGCAAGAGTTGTTTTCTGGTAAGGAAAGTCACTATTGTGCTCCCATTGCCATATACAGTGCAAATAGCACATGCGTCTGTTCCCAGCAAGTACAGTGTATTGGACTGAAGAGGAGCTACTTTTCTTGTCAGTTTCCTAAGCAGAGTTGAACTAGATATGGCCCGTTTGTGTAGGAAGCACAGTTCTTTTGTTCTGAGCAAGCTCACTGTTCTGGCCACATAGGAAACACTATAGAGCAGAAGAATGCTCTTTACTCAAAAGCAGAGTGTGTTTCATGTAAGGCAAGCTAGCATTTGTTTCCCATTCCTAAATGGAGTTGAAACACATGCAGTTTCTGGTCCTATGAGCAAGAGTTGTTTTCTGGTAAGGAAAGTCACTATTGTGCTCCCATTGCCATCCACATTGCAAATAGCACTCGCGTCTGTTCCCTGCAAGTACAGTGTATCGGACTGAAGAGGAGCTACTGTTCTTGTCAGTTTCCTAAGCAGACTTGAACTAGATATGGCCCGTGTGTAGGAAGCACAGTTCTTTTGTTCTGAGCCAGCTCACTGTTCTGGCCCTATAGGAAACACAGTAGAGTAGAAGAGTGCTCTTTTCTCTAAAGCAGAGTGTGTTTCTTGTAAGGCGAGCTAGCGTTTTTTTCCCAGTCCTAAATGGAGTGGAATCACATGCAGTTTCTGGTCCTACGAGCAAGGGTTGTTTTATGGTAAGAAGAGTCACTATTGCGCTGCCATTGCCATACACAGGACAAATAGCACTGGCGTCTGTTCCCAGCAAGTACAGTGTATTGGACTGAAGAGGATTTACTGTTCTTGTCAGGTTCCTAAGCAGAATTGAACTAGATATGGCCGTCGGTGTAGGAAGCACAGTTCTTTTGTTCTGAGCAAGCTCACTATTCGGACATCATAAGAAACACAGTAGAGTAGACGAGTGCTCTTTTCTCAAAAGCAGAGTGTGTTTCTTGTAAGGCGAGCTAGCGGTTGTTCCCCAGTCCTAAATGGAGTTGAATCACATGCAGTTTCTGGTCCTAAGAGAAAGAGTTGTTTTCTAGTAAGGAAAGTCACTATTGCGCTCCCCTTGGCATACACAGTGCAAATAGCTCTCGCGTCTGTTCCCAGCAAGTACAGTGTATCGGACTGAAGAGGAGCTACTGTTCTTGTCAGTTTCCTAAGCAGAGTTGAACTAGATATGGCCCGTGTGTGTAGGAAGCACAGTTCTTTTGTTCTGAGCAAGCTCACTGTTCTGGCCCCATAGGAAACACAGTAGAGTAGAAGAGTACTCTTTACTCAAAATCAGAGTGTGTTTCTTGTAAGGCGAGCTAGCGTTTTTTTCCCAGTCCAAATGGAGTTGAATTACATGCAGTTTCTGGTCCTACGAGCAAGAGTTGTTTTATGGTAAGAAGAGTCACTATTGCACTGGAATTGCCATACACAGGACAAATAGCACTGGCGTCTGTTCCCAGCAAGTACAGTGTATTGGACTGAAGAGGATTTACTGTTCTTGTCAGGTTCCTAAGCAGAATTGAACTAGATATGGCCATCGGTGTAGGAAGCACAGTTCTTTTGTTCTGAGCAAGCTCACTATTCGGACACCATAAGAAACACAGTAGAGTAGAAGAGTGTTCTTTTCTCAAAAGCAGAGTGTGTTTCTTGTAAGGCGAGCTAGCGTTTGTTTCCCAGTCCTAAATGGAGTTGAATCACATGCACTTTCTGGTCCTAAGAGCAAGAGTTGTTTTCTGGTAAGGAAAGTCACTATTGCGCTCCCCTTGCCATACATAGTGCAAATAGTTCTCTCGTCTGTTCCCAGCAAATACAGTGTATTGGACTGAAGAGGAGCTACTGTTCTTGTCAGTTTCCTAAGCAGAGTTGAACTAGATATGGCCCGTGTGTGTAGGAAGCACAGTTCTTATGTTCTGAGCAAGCTCACTGTTCTGGCCCTATAGGAAACACAGTAGAGTAGAAGAGTGCTCTTTTCTCAAAAGCAGAGTGTGTTTTTGTAAGGCGAGCTAACGTTTGTTTCCTAGTCCTAAATGGATTTGAATCACATGCAGTTTCTGGTCCTACGAGCAAGGGTTGTTTTATGGTAAGAAGAGTCACTATTGCGCTGCCATTGCCATACACAGGACAAATAGCACTGGCGTCTGTTCCCAGCAAGTACAGTGTATTGGACTGAAGAGGATCTACTGTTCTTGTTAGGTTCCTAAGAAGAATTGAACAAGATATGGCCGTGTGTGTAGGAAGCAAAGTTCTTTTGTTCTGAGCAAGCTCACTGTTCTGACCACATAGGAAACACTATAGAGTAGAAGAGTGCTCTTTACTCAAAAGCAGAGTGTGTTTTTGTAAGGCGAGCTAGCGTTTGTTTCCCAGTCCTAAATGCAGTGGAATAACATTCAGTTTCTGGTCCTACGAGCAAGAGTTGTTTTCTGGTAAGGAAAGTCACTATTGCGTTCCCATTGCCATACACAGTGCAAATAGCACTCGCCTCTGTTCCCAGCAAGTACAGTGTATCGGCCTGAAGAGGATCAACTGTTCTTGTCAGTTTCCTAAGCAGAGTTGAACTAGATATGGCCCGTGTGTAGGAAGCACAGTTCTTTTGTTCTGAGCAAGCTCACTGTTCTGGCCCTATAGGAAACACAGTAGAGTAGAAGAGTGCTCTTTTCTCTAAAGCAGAGTGTGTTTCTTGTAAGGTGAGCTAGCTTTTGTTTCCCAGTCCTAAATGGAGTTGAATCACATGCAGTTTCTGGTCCTAGGAGCAAGAGTTGTTTTATGGTAAGAAGAGTCACTATTGCGCTGGAATTGCCATACACAGGACAAATAGCACTGGCGTCTGTTCCCAGCAAGTACAGTGTATTGGACTGAAGAGGATTTACTGTTCTTGTCAGGTTCCTAAGCAGAATTGAACTAGATATGGCCGTCGGTGTAGGAAGCACAGTTCTTTTGTTCTGAGCAAGCTCACTATTCGGACACCATAAGAAACACAGTAGAGTAGAAGAGTGCTCTTTTCTCAAAAGCAGAGTGTGTTTCTTGTAAGGCGAGCTAGCGTTTGTTTCCCAGTCCTAAATGGAGTTGAATCACATGCAATTTCTGGTCCTAAGAGCAAGAGTTGTTTTCTGGTAAAAAAAAAAAGTCACTATTGCGTTCCCATTGCCATACCCAGTGCAAATAGCACTCGCATCTGTTCCCAGCAAGTACAGTGTATCGGACTGAAGAGGAGCTACTGTTCATGTCAGTTTCCTAAGCAGAGTTGAAATAGATATGGCCCGTGTGTGTAGGAAGCACAGTTCTTTTGTTCTGAGCAAGCTCACTGTTCTGGCCACATAGGAAACACTATAGAGTAGAAGAGTGCTCTTTACTCAAAAGCAGAGTGTGTTTCATGTAAGGCGAGCTAGCATTTGTTTCCCAGTCCTAAATGGAGTTGAATCACATGCAGTTTCTGGTCCTAAGAGCAAGAGTTGTTTTCTGGTAAGGAAAGTCACTATTGTGCTCCCATTGCCATCCACATTGCAAATAGCACTCGCATCTGTTCCCAGAAAGTACAGTGTATCGGACTGAAGAGGAGCTACTGTTCTTGTCTGTTTCCTAAGCAGTCTTGAACTAGATATGGTCCGTGTGTAGGAAGCACAGTTCTTTTGTTCTGAGCAAGCTCACTGTTCTGGCCCTATAGGAAACACAGTAGAGTAGAAGAGTGCTCTTTTCTCTAAAGCAGAGTGTGTTTCTTGTAAGGCGAGCTAGCGTTTTTTTCCCAGTCCTAAATGGAGTTGAATCACATGCAGTTTCTGGTCCTACGAGCAAGGGTTGTTTTATGGTAAGAAGAGTCACTATTGCGCTGCCATTGCCATACACAGGACAAATAGCACTGGCGTCTGTTCCCAGCAAGTACAGTGTATTGGACTGAAGAGGATCTACTGTTCTTGTCAGGTTCCTAAGCAGAATTGAACAAGATATGGCCGTGTGTGTAGGAAGCAAAGTTCTTTTGTTCTGAGCAAGCTCACTGTTCGGACCCCATTGGGAACACAGTAGAGTAGAAGAGTGCTCTTTTCTCAAAAGCAGAGTGTGTTTCTTGAAAGGCGAGCTAGCATTTGTTTCCCAGTCCAAAATGGAGTTGAATCACATGCAGTTTCTGGTCCTAAGAGCAAGAGTTGTTTTCTGGTAAGGAAAGTCACTATTGCGCTCCCCTTGCCATACATAGTGCAAATAGCTCTCGCGTCTGTTCCCAGCAAATACAGTGTATTGGACTGAAGAGGAGCTACTCTTCTTGTCAGTTTCCTAAGCAGAGTTGAACTAGATATGGCCCGTGTGTGTAGGAAGCACAGTTCTTATGTTCTGAGCAAGCTCACTGTTCTGGCCCTATAGTAAACACAGTAGAGAAGAAGCGTGCTCTTTTCTCAAAAGCAGAGTGTGTTTTTGTAAGGCGAGCTTGCGTTTGTTTCCTAGTCCTAAATGGAGTTGAATCACATGCATTTTCTGGTCCTACAAAAAAGAGTTTTTTTCTGGTAAGGAAAGTCACTATTGCGCTCCCATTGCCCTACACAAGGCAAATAGCACTCGCGTCTTTTCCCAGCAAGTACAATGTATTGGACTGAATAGGAGCTACTGTTCTTGTCAGTTTCCTAAGCAGAGTTGAACTAGATATGGTCCGTGTGTGTAAGAAGCACAGTTCTTTGCTCTGAGCAAGCTCACTGTTTGGACCCCATAGGAAACACAGTAGAGTAGAAGAGTGCTCTTTTCTCTAAAGCAGAGTGTGTTTCTTGTAAGGCGAGCTAGCGTTTGTTTACCCAGTCCTAAATGGAGTGGAATCACATGCAGTTTCTGGTCCTACGAGCAAGAGTTGTTTTCTGGTAAGGAAAGTCACTATTGCGCTCCCATTGCCATACACAGTGCATATAGCCCTCCCATCTGTTCCCAGCAAGTACAGTGTATTGGACTGAAGAGGAACTACTGTTCTTGTCAGTTTCCTAAGCAGAGTTGAACTAGATATGGCCCGTGTGTGTAGGAAGCACAGTTCTTTTTTTTCTGAGCAAGCTCATTGTTCTGGCCCTATAGGAAACACAGTAGAGTAGAAGAGTGCTCTTTTCTCAAAAGCAGAGTGTGTTTCATGTAAGGCGAGCTAGCATTTGTTTCCCAGTCCTAAATGGAGTTGAATCACATGCAGTTTCTCGTCCTACGAGCAAGAGTTTTTTTCTGGTAAGGAAAGTCACTATTGCGCTCCCATTGCCATATACAGTGCAAATAGCACATGCGTCTGTTCCCAGCAAGTACAGTGTATCGGCCTGAAGAGGAGCTACTGTTCTTGTCAGTTTCCTAAGCAGAGTTGAACTAGATATGGCCCGTGTGTGTAGGAAGCACAGTTCTTTTGTTCTGAGCAAGCTCACTGTTCTGGCCACCTAGGAAACACTATAGAGTAGAAGAGTGCTCTTTACTCAAAAGCAGAGTGTTTTTCATGTAATTCGAGCTAGCATTTGTTTCCCAGTCCTAAGTGGAGTTGAATCACATGCAGTTTCTGGACCTACGAGCAAGAGTTGTTTTCTGGTAAGGAAAGTCACTATTGCGTTCCCATTGCTATACACATTGCAAATAGCACTCGCGTCTGTTCCCAGCAAGTACAGTGTATCAGACTGAAGAGGAGCTACTGTTCTTGTCAGTTTCCTAAGCAGAGTTGAACTAGATATGGCCCGTGTGTAGGAAGCACAGTTCTTTGGTTCTGAGCAAGCTCACTGATCTGGCATTTTAGGAAACACAGTAGAGTAGAAGAGTGCTCTTTTCTCTAAAGCAGAGTGTGTTTCTTGAAAGGCGAGCTAGCATTTGTTTCCCAGTCCTAAATGGAGTTGAATCACATGCAGTTTCTGGTCCTACAAGCAAGAGTTGTTTTCTGGTAAGGAAAGTCACGATTGCGCTCCCCTTGGGACACACAGTGCAAATAGCTCTCGCGTCTGTTCCCAGCAAGTACAGTGTATCAGACTGAAGAGGAGCTACTGTTCTTGTCAGTTTCCTAAGCAGAGTTGAACTAGATATGGCCCGTGTGTGTAGGAAGCACAGTTCTTATGTTCTGAGCAAGTTCACTGTTCTGGCCCTATAGGAAACACAGTAGAGTAGAAGAGTGCTCTTTTCTCAAAAGCAGAGTGTGTTTTTGTAAGGCGAGCTAGCGTTTGCTTTTCAGTCCTAAATCGAGTTGAATCACATGCAGTTTCTGGTCCTACGAGCAAGAGTTGTTTTATGGTAAGAAGAGTCACTATTGCGCTGGAATTGCCATACACAGAACAAATAGCACTGGCGTCTGTTCCCAGCAAGTACAGTGTATTGGACTGAAGAGGATTTACTGTTCTTGTCAGGTTTCTAAGGAGAATTGAACTAGATATGGCCGTGGGTGTAGGAAGCACAGTTCTTTTGTTCTGAGCAAGCTCACTGTTCGGACACCATAGAAACACATTAGAGTAGAAGAGTGCTCTTTTCTGAAAAGTAGAGTGTGTTTCTTGTAAGGCAAGCTAGCGTTTGTTTCCCAGTACTAAATGGAGTCGAATCACATGCAGTTTCTGGTCCTAAGAGCAAGAGTTGTTTTCTGGTAAGGAAAGTCACTATTGCGCTCCCCTTGCCATACACAGTGCAAATAGCTCTCGCGTCTGTTCCCAGGAAATACAGTGTATTGGACTGAAGAGGAGCTACTCTTCTTGTCAGTTTCCTAAGCAGAGTTGAACTAGATATGGCCCGTGTGTGTAGGAAGCACAGTTCTTATGTTCTGAGCAAGCTCACTGTTGTGGCCCTATAGGAAACACAGTAGAGAAGAAGCGTGCTCTTTTCTCAAAAGCAGAGTGTGTTTTTGTAAGGCGAGCTTGCGTTTGTTTCCTAGTCCTAAATGGAGTTGAATCACATGCAGTTTCTGGTCCTATGAACAAGGGTTTTTTTCTGGTAAGTAAAGTCACTATTGAGTTCCCATTGCCCTACACAAGGCAAATAGCACTCGCGTCTTTTCCCAGCAAGTACAGTGTATTGGACTGAATAGGAGCTACTGTTCTTGTCAGTTTCCTAAGCAGAGTTGAATTAGATATGGCCCGTGTGTGTAAGAAGCACAGTTCTTTGCTCTGAGCAAGCTCACTGTTTGGACCATAGGAAACACAGTAGAGTAGAAGAGTGCTCTTTTCTCTAAAGCAGAGTGTGTTTCTTGGAAGTCGAGCTAGCATTTGTTTCCCAGTCCTAAATGGAGTTGAATCACATGCAGTTTCTCGTCCTACGAGCAAGAGTTGTTTTCTGGTAAGGAAAGTCACTATTGCGCTCCCATTGCCATATACAGTGCAAATAGCACATGCGTCTGTTCCCAGCAAGTACAGTGTATCGGCCTGAAGAGGAGCTACTGTTCTTGTCAGTTTCCTAAGCAGAGTTGAACTAGATATGGCCCGTGTGTGTAGGAAGCACAGTTCTTTTGTTCTGAGCAAGCTCACTGTTCTGGCCACCTAGGAAACACTATAGAATAGAAGAGTGCTCTTTACTCAAAAGCAGAGTGTGTTTCATGTAATTCGAGCTAGCATTTGTTTCCCAGTCCTAAATGGAGTTGAATCACATGCAGTTTCTGGACCTACGAGCAAGAGTTGTTTTCTGGTAAGGAAAGTCACTATTGCGTTCCCATTGCCATACACATTGCAAATAGCACTCGCGTCTGTTCCCAGCAAGTACAGTGTATCGGACTGAAGAGGAGCTACTGTTCTTGTCTGTTTCCTAAGCAGACTTGAACTAGACATGGCCCGTGTGTAGGAAGCACAGTTCTTTTGTTCTGAGCAAGCTCACTGTTCTGGCCCTATAGGAAACACAGTAGAGTAGAAGAGTGCTCTTTTCTCTAAAGCAGAGTGTGTTTCTTGTAATTTTAGCTAGCGTTTTTTTTCCCAGTCCTAAACGGAGTTGAATCACATGCAGTTTCTGGTCCTAAGAGCAAGTGTTGTTTTATGGTAAGAAGAGTCACTATTGCGCTGCCATTGCCATACACAGGACAAATAGCACTGGCGTCTGTTCCCAGCAAGTACAGTGTATTGGACTGAAGAGGATCTACTGTTCTTGTCAGGTTCCTAAGCAGAATTGAACAAGATATGGCCGTGTGTGTAGGAAGCAAAGTTCTTTTGTTCTGAGCAAGCTCACTGTTATGACCCCATTGGGAACACAGTAGAGTAGAAGAGTGCTCTTTTCTCAAAAGCAGAGTGTGTTTCTTGAAAGGCGAGCTAGCATTTGTTTCCCAGTCCTAAATGGAGTTGAATCACATGCAGTTTCTGGTCCTACGAGCAAGAGTTGTTTTCTGGTAAGGAAAGTCACGATTGCGCTCCCCTTGCCATACACAGTGCAAATAGCTCTCGCGTCTGTTCCCAGCAAGTACAGTGTATCAGAGTGAAGAGAGCTACTGTTCTTGTCAGTTTCCTAAGCAGAGTTGAACTAGATATGGCCTGTGTGTGTAGGAAGCACAGTTCTTATGTTCTGAGCAAGTTCACTGTTCTGGCCCTATAGGAAACACAGTAGAGTAGAAGAGTGCTCTTTTCTCAAAAGCAGAGTGTGTTTTTGTAAGGCAAGCTAGCGTTTGCTTTTCAGTCCTAAATCGAGTTGAATCACATGCAGTTTCTGGTCCTACGAACAAGAGTTTTTTTCTGGTAAGGAAAGTCACTATTGCGCTCCCATTGCCCTACACAAGGCAAATAGCACTCGCGTCTGTTCCCAGGAAGTACAGTCTATCGGACTGAAGAGTAACTACTGTTCTTGTCAGTTTCCTAAGCAGAGTTGAACTACATATGGCCCGTATGTAGAAAGCACAGTTCTTTTGTTCTGAGCAAGCTCACTGTTCTGGCCCTATAGGAAACACAGTAGAGTAGAAGAATGCTCTTTTCTCTAAAGCAGAGTGTGTTTCTTGTAAGGCGAGCTAGCGTTTGTTTCCCAGTCCTAAATGGAGTTGAATCACATGCAGTTTCTGGTCCTACGAGCAAGAGTTGTTTTATGGTAAGAAGAGTCACTATTGCGCTGCCATTGCCATACACAGGACAAATAGCACTGGCGTCTGTTCCCAGCAAGTACAGTGTATTGGATGAAGAGGATCTCCTGTTCTTGTCAGGTTCCTAAGCAGAATTGAACTAGATATGGCCTTGTGTGTGGGAAGCAAAGTTCTTTTGTTCTGAGAAAAGTCACTGTTCGGACACCATAGGAAACACAGTAGAGTAGAAGAGTGCTCTTTTCTCAAAAGCAGAGTGTGTTTCTTGTAAGGCGAGCTAGCGTGTGTTTCCCAGTCCTAAATGGAGTTGAATCACATGCAGTTTCTGGTCCTACGAGCAAGAGTTGTTTTCTGGTAAGGAAAGTCACGATTGCGCTCCCTTTGCCATACACACTGCAAATAGCTCTCGCGTCTGTTCCCAGCAAGTACAGTGTATCAGACTGAAGAGGAGCTACTGTTCTTGTCAGTTTCCTAAGCAGAGTTGAACTAGATATGGCCCGTGTGTGTAGGAAGCACAGTTCTTATGTTCTGAGCAATTTCACTGTTCTGGCACTATAGGAAACACAGTAGAGTAGAAGAGTGCTCTATTCTCAAAAGCAGAGTGTGTTTTTGTAAGGCGAGCTAGCATTTGTTTTCTAGTCCTAAATAGAGTTGAATCACATGCAGTTTCTGGTCCTATGAACAAGAGTTGTTTTCTGGTAAGGAAAGTCACTATTGCGCTCCCATTGCCCTACACAAGCAAATAGCTCTCGCGTCTTTTCCCAGCAAGTACAGTGCATTGGACTGAATAGGAGCTACTGTTCTTGTCATTTACTAAGCAGAGTTGAACTAGATATGGTCCGTGTGTGTAGGAAGCACAGTTCTTTGGTTCTGAGCAAGCTCACTGTTCTGGCCCTATAGGAAAAACAGTAGAGTAGAAGAGTGCTCTTTTCTCAAAAGCAGAGTGTGTTTCATGTAAGGCGAGCTAGCATTTGTTTCGCAGTCCTAAATGGAGTTGAATCACATGCAGTTTCTGGTCCTAAGAGCAAGAGTTGTTTTCTGGTAAGGAAAGTCACTATTGCGTTCCCATTGCCATACACAGTGCAAATAGCACTCGCGTCTGTTCCCAGCAAGTACAGTGTATCGGCCTGAAGAGGAGCTACTGTTCTTGTCAGTTTCCTAAGCAGAGTTGAACTAGATATGGCCCGTGTGTAGGAAGCACAGTTTTTTTGTTCTGAGCAAGCTCACTGTTCTGGCCCTATAGGAAACACAGTAGAGTAGAAGAGTGCTCTTTTCTCTAAAGCAGAGTGTGTTTCTTGTAAGGTGAGCTAGCTTTTGTTTCCCAGTCCTAAATGGAGTTGAATCACATGCAGTTTCTGGTCCTAGGAGCAAGAGTTGTTTTATGGTAAGAAGAGTCACTATTGCGCTGGAATTGCCATACACAGGACAAATAGCACTGGCGTCTGTTCCCAGCAAGTACAGTGTATTGGACTGAAGAGGATTTACTGTTCTTGTCAGGTTCCTAAGCAGAATTGAACTAGATATGGCCGTCGGTGTAGGAAGCACAGTTCTTTTGTTCTGAGCAAGTTCACTTTTCGGACACCATAAGAAACACAGTAGAGTAGAAGAGTGCTCTTTTCTCAAAAGTAGAGTGTGTTTCTTGTAAGGCAAGCTAGCGTTTGTTTCCCAGTCCTAGATCGAGTTGAATCACATGCAGTTTCTGGTTCTAAGAGCAAGAGTTGTTTTCTGGTAAGGAAAGTCACTATTGCGCTCCCCTTGCCATACATAGTGCAAATAGCTCTCGCGTCTGTTCCCAGCAAATACAGTGTATTGGACTGAAGAGGAGCTACTGTTCTTGTCAGTTTCCTAAGCAGAGTTGAACTAGATATGGCCCGTGTGTGTAGGAAGCACAGTTCTTATGTTCTGAGCAAGCTCACTGTTCTGGCCCTATAGGAAACACAGTAGAGTAGAAGAGTGCTCTTTTATCAAAAGCAGAGTTTGTTTCATGTAAGGCAAGCTAGCATTTGTTTCACAGTCCTAAATGGAGTTGAATCACATGCAGTTTCTGGTCCTAAGAGCAAGAGTTGTTTTCTGGTAAGGAAAGTCACTATTGCGTTCCCATTGCCATACACAGTGCAAATAGCACTCGCGTCTGTTCCCAGCAAGTACAGTGTATCGGCCTGAAGAGGAGCTACTGTTCTTGTCAGTTTCCTAAGCAGAGTTGAACTAGATATGGCCCGTTTGTGTAGGAAGCACAGTTCTTTTGTTCTGAGCAAGCTCACTGTTCTGGCCCTTTAGGAAACACAGTAGAGTAGAAGAGTGCTCTTTTCTCTAAAGCAGAGTTTGTTTCTTGAAAGGCGAGCTAGCATTTGTTTCCCAGTCCTAAATGGAGTTGAATCACATGCAGTTCCTGGTCCTATGAGCAAGAGTTGTTTTCTGGTAATGAAAGTCACGATTGCGCTCCCCTTGCCATACACAGTGCAAATAGCTCTCGCGTCTGTTCCCAGCAAGTACAGTGTATCAGACTGAAGAGGAGCTACTGTTCTTGTCAGTTTCCTAAGCAGAGTTGAACTAGATATGGCCTGTGTGTGTAGGAAGCACAGTTCTTATGTTCTGAGCAAGTTCTCTGTTCTGGCCCTATAGGAAACACAGTAGAGTAGAAGAGTGCTCTTTTCTCAAAAGCAGAGTGTGTTTTTGTAAGGCGAGCTAGCGTTTGCTTTTCAGTCCTAAATCGAGTTGAATCACATGCAGTTTCTGTTCCTATGTACAAGAGTTGTTTTCTGGTAAGGAAAGTCACTATTGCGCTCCCATTGCCCTACACAAGCCAAATAGCCCTCGCGTCTTTTCCCAGCAAGTACAGTGTATTGGACTGAATAGGAGCTACTGTTCTTGTCAGTTTCCTAAGCAGAGTTGAACTAGATATGGTCCGTGTGTAATAAGCACAGTTCTTTTGTTCTGAGCAAGCTCACTGTTTGGACCCCATAGGAAACACAGTAGAGTAGAAGACTGCTCTTTTCTCTAAAGCAGAGTGTATTTCATGTAAGGCGAGCTAGCATTTGTTTCGCAGTCCTAAATGGAGTTGAATCACATGCAGTTTCTGGTCTTAAGAGCAAGAGGTGTTTTCTGGTAAGGAAAGTCATTACTGCGTTCCCATTGCCATACACAGTGCAAATAGCACTCGCGTCTGTTCCCAGCAAGTACAGTGTATCGGCCTGAAGAGGAGCTACTGTTCTTGTCAGTTTCCTAAGCAGAGTTGAACTAGATATGGCCCGTGTGTAGGAAGCACAGTTCTTTTGTTCTGAGCAAGCTCACTGTTCTGGCCCTATAGGAAACACGGTAGAGTAGAAGAGTGCTCTTTTCTCAAAATCAGAGTGTGTTTCATGTAAGGCGAGCTAGCATTTGTTTCGCAGTCCTAAATGGAGTTGAATCACATGCAGTTTCTGGTCCTACGAGCAAGAGTTGTTTTCTGGTAAGGAAAGTCACTATTGCGCTCCCATTGCTATACACAGTGCAAATAGCACATGCGTCTGTTCCCAGCAAGTACAGTGTATTGGACTGAAGAGGAACTACTTTTCTTGTAAGTTTCCTAAGCAGAGTTGAACTAGATATGGCCCGTGTGTGTAGGAAGCACAGTTCTTTTGTTCTGAGCAAGCTCACTGTTCTGACCACATAGGAAACACTATAGAGTAGAAGAGTGCTCTTTACTCAAAAGCAGAGTGTGTTTTTGTAAGGCGAGCTAGCGTTTGTTTCCCAGTCCTAAATGCAGTGGAATAACATTCAGTTTCTGGTCCTACGAGCAAGAGTTGTTTTCTGGTAAGGAAAGTCACTATTGCGTTCCCATTGCCATACACAGTGCAAATAGCACTCGCCTCTGTTCCCAGCAAGTACAGTGTATCGGCCTGAAGAGGATCAACTGTTCTTGTCAGTTTCCTAAGCAGAGTTGAACTAGATATGGCCCGTGTGTAGGAAGCACAGTTCTTTTGTTCTGAGCAAGCTCACTGTTCTGGCCCTATAGGAAACACAGTAGAGTAGAAGAGTGCTCTTTTCTCTAAAGCAGAGTGTGTTTCTTGTAAGGTGAGCTAGCTTTTGTTTCCCAGTCCTAAATGGAGTTGAATCACATGCAGTTTCTGGTCCTAGGAGCAAGAGTTGTTTTATGGTAAGAAGAGTCACTATTGCGCTGGAATTGCCATACACAGGACAAATAGCACTGGCGTCTGTTCCCAGCAAGTACAGTGTATTGGACTGAAGAGGATTTACTGTTCTTGTCAGGTTCCTAAGCAGAATTGAACTAGATATGGCCGTCGGTGTAGGAAGCACAGTTCTTTTGTTCTGAGCAAGCTCACTATTCGGACACCATAAGAAACACAGTAGAGTAGAAGAGTGCTCTTTTCTCAAAAGCAGAGTGTGTTTCTTGTAAGGCGAGCTAGCGTTTGTTTCCCAGTCCTAAATGGAGTTGAATCACATGCAATTTCTGGTCCTAAGAGCAAGAGTTGTTTTCTGGTAAAAAAAAAAAGTCACTATTGCGTTCCCATTGCCATACCCAGTGCAAATAGCACTCGCATCTGTTCCCAGCAAGTACAGTGTATCGGACTGAAGAGGAGCTACTGTTCATGTCAGTTTCCTAAGCAGAGTTGAAATAGATATGGCCCGTGTGTGTAGGAAGCACAGTTCTTTTGTTCTGAGCAAGCTCACTGTTCTGGCCACATAGGAAACACTATAGAGTAGAAGAGTGCTCTTTACTCAAAAGCAGAGTGTGTTTCATGTAAGGCGAGCTAGCATTTGTTTCCCAGTCCTAAATGGAGTTGAATCACATGCAGTTTCTGGTCCTAAGAGCAAGAGTTGTTTTCTGGTAAGGAAAGTCACTATTGTGCTCCCATTGCCATCCACATTGCAAATAGCACTCGCATCTGTTCCCAGAAAGTACAGTGTATCGGACTGAAGAGGAGCTACTGTTCTTGTCTGTTTCCTAAGCAGTCTTGAACTAGATATGGTCCGTGTGTAGGAAGCACAGTTCTTATGTTCTGAGCAAGCTCACTGTTCTGGCCCTATAGGAAACACAGTAGAGTAGAAGAGTGCTCTTTTCTCTAAAGCAGAGTGTGTTTCTTGTAAGGCGAGCTAGCGTTTTTTTCCCAGTCCTAAATGGAGTTGAATCACATGCAGTTTCTGGTCCTACGAGCAAGGGTTGTTTTATGGTAAGAAGAGTCACTATTGCGCTGCCATTGCCATACACAGGACAAATAGCACTGGCGTCTGTTCCCAGCAAGTACAGTGTATTGGACTGAAGAGGATCTACTGTTCTTGTCAGGTTCCTAAGCAGAATTGAACAAGATATGGCCGTGTGTGTAGGAAGCAAAGTTCTTTTGTTCTGAGCAAGCTCACTGTTCGGACCCCATTGGGAACACAGTAGAGTAGAAGAGTGCTCTTTTCTCAAAAGCAGAGTGTGTTTCTTGAAAGGCGAGCTAGCATTTGTTTCCCAGTCCAAAATGGAGTTGAATCACATGCAGTTTCTGGTCCTAAGAGCAAGAGTTGTTTTCTGGTAAGGAAAGTCACGATTGCGCTCCCCTTGCCATACACAGTGCAAATAGCTCTCGCGTCTGTTCCCAGCAAGTACAGTGTATCAGACTGAAGAGGAGCTACTGTTCTTGTCAGTTTCCTAAGCAGACTTGAACTAGATATGGCCCGTGTGTGTAGGAAGCACAGTTCTTATGTTCTGAGCAAGCTCACTGTTCGGACCCCATAGGAAACACAGTAGAGTAGAATTGTGCTCTTTTCTCAAAAGCAGAGTGTGTTTCTTGTAAGGCGAGCTAGCCTTTGTTTCCCAGTCCTAAATGGAGTTGAATCCCATGCAGTTTCTGGTCCTACGAGCAAGAGTTGTTTTCTGGTAAGGAAAGTAACTATTGAGCTCCCATTGCCATACACAGTGCAAATAGCACTCGCGTCTGTTCCCAGCAAATACAGTGTTTCGGACTGAAGAGGAGCTGCTGTTCTTGTCAGTTTCCTAAGCAGAGTTGAACTAGATATGTTCGGTGTGTGTAGGAAGCACAGTACTTTTTTTCTGAGCAAGCTCACTGTTTGGACCCCATAGGAAACAAAGTAGAGTAGAAGAGTGCTCTTTTCTCTAAAGCAGAGTGTGTTTCTTGTAAGGCGAGCTAGCGTTTGTTTCCCAGTCCTAAATGGAGTTGAATCACATGCAGTTTCTGGTCCTACGAGCAAGAGTTGTTTTATGGTAAGAAGAGTCACTTTTGCGCTGCCATTGCCATACACCGGACAAATAGCAGTGTTGTCTGTTCCCAGCAGTACAGTGTATTGGACTGAAGAGGATCTACTGTTCTTGTCAGGTTCCTAAGCAGAATTGAACTAGGTGTGGCGGTGTGTGTAGGAAGCACAGTTCTTTTGTTCTGAGCAAGCTCACTGTTCGGACCTCATAGGAAACACAGTAGAGTAGAAGAGTGCTCTATAATCAAAAGCAGAGTGTGTTTCTTGTAAGGCGAGCTAGAGTTTGTTTCCTAGTCCAAAATGGAGTTCAATCACAGGCAGTTTCCGGTCCTATGAGCAAGAGTTGTTTTCTGGTAAGGAAAGTTACTATTGTGCTCCCATTGCCATACACAGTGCAAATAGCACTCGCGTCTGTTCCCAGCAAGTACAGTGTATTGGACTGAATAGGAGCTACTGTTCTTGTCAGTTTCCTAAGCAGAGTTGAACTAGATATGGTCGGTGTGTGTAGGAAGCACAGTTCTTTTGTTCTGAGCAAGCTCACTGTTTGGACCCCATAGGAAACACAGTAGAGTAGAAGAGTGCTCTTTTCTCAAAAGCAGAGTGTGTTTCTTGTAAGGAGAGCTAGCGTTTGTTCCCCAGTCCTAAATGGAGTTGAATCACATGCAGTTTCTGGTCCTATGAGCAAGAGTTGTTTTCTGGTAAGAATAGTCAATATTGCACTGCCATTGCCATACACAGGACAAATAGCACTGGAGTCTGTTCCCAGCAAGTACAGTGTATTGGACTGAAGAGGATCTACTGTTCTTGTCAGGTTCCTAAGCAGAGTTGAACTAGATATGGCCCGTGTGTGTAGGAAACAGTGTTCTTTTGTTCTGAGCAAGCTCACTGTTCAGACCCCATAGGAAACACAGTAGAGTAGAAGAGTGTCTTTTCTCTAAAGCAGAGTGTGTTTCTTGTAAGGCGAGCTAGCTTTTGTTTCCCAGTCCTAAATGCAGTGGAATACCATGCAGTTTCTGGTCCTACGAGCAAGAGTAGTTTTATGGTAAGAAGAGTCACTATTGCGCTGGAATTGCCATACACAGGACAAATAGCACTGGCATCTGTTCCCAGCAAGGACAGTGTATTGGACTGAAGAGGATTTACTGTTCTTGTCAGGTTCCTAAGCAGAATTGAACTAGATATGGCCGTCGGTGTAGGAAGCACAGTTCTTTTGTTCTGAGCAAGCTCACTGTTTGGACACCATAAGAAACACAGTAGAGTAGAATAGTGCTCTTTTCTCAAAAGCAGAGTGTGTTTCTTGAAAACGAGCTAGCATTTGTTTCCCAGTCCAAAATGGAGTTGAATCACATGCAGTTTCTGGTCCTACAAGCAAGAGTTGTTTTCTGGTAATGAAAGTCACTATTGTGCTCCCTTTGCCATACACAGTGCAAATAGCACACGCGTCTGTTCCCAGCAAGTACACTGTATCCGACTGAAGAGGAGCTACTGTTCTTGTCAGTTTCCTAAGCAGAGTTGAACTAGATATGGCCCGTGTGTGTAGGAAGCACAGTTCTTTTTTTCTGAGCAAGCTCACTGTTCTGGCCCTATAGGAAACACAGTAGAGTAGAAGAGTGCTCTTTTCTCAAAAGCAGAGTGTGTTTCATGTAACCGAGCAGGCATTTGTTTCCCAGTCCTAAATGGAGTTGAATCACATGCAGTTTCTGGTCCTACGAGCAAGAGTTGTTTTCTGGTAAGGAAAGTCACTATTGTGCTCCCATTGCCATATACAGTGCAAATAGCACATGCGTCTGTTCCCAGCAAGTACAGTGTATTGGACTGAAGAGGAGCTACTTTTCTTGTCAGTTTCCTAAGCAGAGTTGAACTAGATATGGCCCGTTTGTGTAGGAAGCACAGTTCTTTTGTTCTGAGCAAGCTCACTGTTCTGGCCACATAGGAAACACTATAGAGCAGAAGAATGCTCTTTACTCAAAAGCAGAGTGTGTTTCATGTAAGGCAAGCTAGCATTTGTTTCCCATTCCTAAATGGAGTTGAAACACATGCAGTTTCTGGTCCTATGAGCAAGAGTTGTTTTCTGGTAAGGAAAGTCACTATTGTGCTCCCATTGCCATCCACATTGCAAATAGCACTCGCGTCTGTTCCCTGCAAGTACAGTGTATCGGACTGAAGAGGAGCTACTGTTCTTGTCAGTTTCCTAAGCAGACTTGAACTAGATATGGCCCGTGTGTAGGAAGCACAGTTCTTTTGTTCTGAGCCAGCTCACTGTTCTGGCCCTATAGGAAACACAGTAGAGTAGAAGAGTGCTCTTTTCTCTAAAGCAGAGTGTGTTTCTTGTAAGGCGAGCTAGCGTTTTTTTCCCAGTCCTAAAAGGAGTGGAATCACATGCAGTTTCTGGTCCTACGAGCAAGGGTTGTTTTATGGTAAGAAGAGTCACTATTGCGCTGCCATTGCCATACACAGGACAAATAGCACTGGCGTCTGTTCCCAGCAAGTACAGTGTATTGGACTGAAGAGGATTTACTGTTCTTGTCAGGTTCCTAAGCAGAATTGAACTAGATATGGCCGTCGGTGTAGGAAGCACAGTTCTTTTGTTCTGAGCAAGCTCACTATTCGGACATCATAAGAAACACAGTAGAGTAGACGAGTGCTCTTTTCTCAAAAGCAGAGTGTGTTTCTTGTAAGGCGAGCTAGCGGTTGTTCCCCAGTCCTAAATGGAGTTGAATCACATGCAGTTTCTGGTCCTAAGAGAAAGAGTTGTTTTCTAGTAAGGAAAGTCACTATTGCGCTCCCCTTGGCATACACAGTGCAAATAGCTCTCCCGTCTGTTCCCAGCAAGTACAGTGTATCGGACTGAAGAGGAGCTACTGTTCTTGTCAGTTTCCTAAGCAGAGTTGAACTAGATATGGCCCGTGTGTGTAGGAAGCACAGTTCTTTTGTTCTGAGCAAGCTCACTGTTCTGGCCCCATAGGAAACACAGTAGAGTAGAAGAGTACTCTTTACTCAAAATCAGAGTGTGTTTCTTGTAAGGCGAGCTAGCGTTTTTTTCCCAGTCCAAATGGAGTTGAATTACATGCAGTTTCTGGTCCTACGAGCAAGAGTTGTTTTATGGTAAGAAGAGTCACTATTGCACTGGAATTGCCATACACAGGACAAATAGCACTGGCGTCTGTTCCCAGCAAGTACAGTGTATTGGACTGAAGAGGATTTACTGTTCTTGTCAGGTTCCTAAGCAGAATTGAACTAGATATGGCCATCGGTGTAGGAAGCACAGTTCTTTTGTTCTGAGCAAGCTCACTATTCGGACACCATAAGAAACACAGTAGAGTAGAAGAGTGTTCTTTTCTCAAAAGCAGAGTGTGTTTCTTGTAAGGCGAGCTAGCGTTTGTTTCCCAGTCCTAAATGGAGTTGAATCACATGCACTTTCTGGTCCTAAGAGCAAGAGTTGTTTTCTGGTAAGGAAAGTCACTATTGCGCTCCCCTTGCCATACATAGTGCAAATAGTTCTCTCGTCTGTTCCCAGCAAATACAGTGTATTGGACTGAAGAGGAGCTACTGTTCTTGTCAGTTTCCTAAGCAGAGTTGAACTAGATATGGCCCGTGTGTGTAGGAAGCACAGTTCTTATGTTCTGAGCAAGCTCACTGTTCTGGCCCTATAGGAAACACAGTAGAGTAGAAGAGTGCTCTTTTCTCAAAAGCAGAGTGTGTTTTTGTAAGGCGAGCTAACGTTTGTTTCCTAGTCCTAAATGGATTTGAATCACATGCAGTTTCTGGTCCTACGAGCAAGGGTTGTTTTATGGTAAGAAGAGTCACTATTGCGCTGCCATTGCCATACACAGGACAAATAGCACTGGCGTCTGTTCCCAGCAAGTACAGTGTATTGGACTGAAGAGGATCTACTGTTCTTGTTAGGTTCCTAAGAAGAATTGAACAAGATATGGCCGTGTGTGTAGGAAGCAAAGTTCTTTTGTTCTGAGCAAGCTCACTGTTCGGACCCCATTGGGAAAACAGTAGAGTAGAAGAGTGCTCTTTTCTCAAAAGCAGACTGTGTTTTTTGAAAGGCGTGCTAGCATTTGTTTCCCAGTCCAAAATGGAGTTGAATCACATGCAGTTTCTGGTCCTATGAGCAAGAGTTGTTTTCTGGTAAGGAAAGTCACGATTGCGCTCCCCTTGCCATACACAGTACAAATAGCTCTCGCGTCTGTTCCCAGCAAGTACAGTGTATCAGACTGAAGAGGAGCTACTGTTCTTGTCAGTTTCCTAAGCAGAGTTGAACTAGATATGGCCCGTGTGTGTAGGAAGCACAGTTCTTATGTTCTGAGCAATCTCACTGTTCTGTCCCTATAGGAAACACAGTAGAGTAGAAGAGTGCTCTTTTCTCAAAAGCAGAGTGTGTTTTTGTAAGGCGAGCTAGCGTTTGTAACCTAGTCCTAAATGGAGTTGAATCACATGCAGTTTCTGGTCCTACGAACAAGAGTTTTTTTCTGGTAAGGAAAGTCACTATTGTGCTCCCATTGCCCTACACAAGGCAAATAGCACTCGCGTCTTTTCCCAGCAAGTACAGTGTATTGGACTGAATAGGAGCTACTGTTCTTGTCAGTTTCCTAAGCAGAGTTGAACTAGATATGGCCCGTGTGTGTAGGAAGCACAGTTCTTTTTTTCTGAGCAAGCTCACTGTTCTGGCCCTATAGGAAATACAGTGGAGTAGAAGAGTGCTCTTTTCTCAAAAGCAGAGTGTGTTTCATGTAAGGCGAGCTAGCATTTGTTTCCCAGTCCTAAATGGAGTTGAATCACATGCAGTTTCTCGTCCTAAGAGCAAGAGTTGTTTTCTGGTAAGGAAAGTCCCTATTGTGTTCCCATTGCCATACACAGTGCAAATAGCACTCGCGTCTGTTCCCAGCAAGTACAGTGTATTGGACTGAAGAGGATCTACTGTTCTTGTCAGGTTCCTAAGCAGAATTGAACTAGATATGGCCATGTGTGTAGGAATCACAGTTCTTTTGTTCTGATCAAGCTCACTGTTCGGACACCATAGGAAACACAGTAGAGTAGAAGAGTGCTCTTTTCTCAAAAGCAGAGTGTGTTTCTTGTAAGGCGAGCTAGCGTTTGTTTCCCAGTCCTAAATGGAGTTGAATCACATGCAGTTTCTTGTCCTACGAGTAAGAGTTGTTTTCTGGTAAGGAAAATCACGATTGCGCTCCCCTTGCCATACACAGTGCAAATAGCTCTTGCGTCTGTTCCCAGCAAGTACAGTGTATCAGACTGAAGAGCAGCTACTGTTCTTGTCAGTTTCCTAAGCAGAGTTGAACTAGATATGGCCCGTGTGTGTAGGAAGCACAGTTCTTTTGTTCTGAGCAAGCTCACTGTACTGGCCCCATAGGAAACACAGTAGAGTAGAAGAGTACTCTTTACTCAAAAGCAGAGTGTGTTCCATGTAAGGCGAGCTAGCATTTGTTTCCCAGTCCTAAATGGAGTTGAATCACATGCAGTTTCTGGTCCTATGAGCAAGAGTTGTTTTCTGGTAAGGAAAGACACTATGGTGCTCCCATTGCCATCCACAGTGCAAATAGCACTCGCGTCCGTTCCCAGCAAGTACAGTGTATCGGACTGAAGAGGAGCTACTGTTCTTGTCAGTTTCCTAAGCAGAGTTCAACTAGATATATCCGTGTGTGTAGGAAGCACAGTTCTTTAGTTCTGAGCAAGCTCACTGTTCGGAACCCATAGGAAACACAGTAGAGTAGAAGAGTGGTCTTTTCTCTAAAGCAGAGTGTGTTTCTTGTAAGGTGAGCTAGCGTTTGTTTCCCAGTCCTAAATGGAGTTGAATCACATGCAGTTTCTGGTCCTACGAGCAAGAGTTGTTTTATGGTAAGAAGAGTCACTATTGCGCTGCCATTGCCATACACAGGACAAATAGCACTGGCGTCTGTTCCCAGCAAGTAGAGTGTATTGGACGAAAGAGGATCTACTGTTTTTGTCAGGTTCCTAATCAGACTTGAACTAGATATGGCCGTGTGTGTAGGAAGCACAGTTTTTTTGTTCTGAGCAAGCTCACTGTTCGGACCCCATAGGGAACACAGTAGAGTAGAAGAGTGCTCTTTTCTCTAAAGCAGAGTGTGTTTCTTGTAAGGCGAGTTCGTGTTTGTTTTGCAGCCCTAAATGGAGTTGTCACAGGCAGTTTTTGGTCCTACGAGCAAGAGTTGTTTTCTGTTAAGAAGAGTCACTATTGTGCTCCAAATGCAATACACAGTGCAAATAGCACTCGCGTCTGTTCCCAGCAAGTACAGTGTATCGGATTGAAGAGGAGCTACTGTTCTTGTCAGTTTCCTAAGCAGAGTTGAACTAGATATGGTCGGTGTGTGTAGGAAGCACAGTTCTTTGGTTCTGAGCAAGCTCACTGTTCGGACCCCATAGGAAACACAGTAGAGTAGAATTGTGCTCTTTTCTCAAAAGCAGAGTGTGTTTCTTGTAAGGCGAGCTAGCCTTTGTTTCCCAGTCCTAAATGGAGTTGAATCCCATGCAGTTTCTGTTCCTAGGAGCAAGAGTTGTTTTCTGGTAAGGAAAGTAACTATTGAGCTCCCATTGCCATACACAGTGCAAAGAGCACTCGCGTCTGTTCCCAGCAAATACAGTGTTTCGGACTGAAGAGGAGCTGCTGTTCTTGTCAGTTTCCTAAGCAGAGTTGAACTAGATATGTTCGGTGTGTGTAGGAAGCACAGTTCTTTTTTTCTGAGCAAGCTCACTGTTTGGACCCCATAGGAAACACAGTAGAGTAGAAGAGTGCTCTTTTCTCTAAAGCAGAGTGTGTTTCTTGTAAGGCGAGCTAGCGTTTCTTTCCCAGCCCTAAATGGAGTTGAATCACATGCAGTTTCTGGTCCTACGAGCAAGAGTTGTTTTCTGGTAAGGAAAGTCACTATTGTGCTCCCATTGCCATATACAGTGCAAATAGCACATGCGTTTGTTCCCATCAAGTACAGTGTATTGGACTGAAGAGGAGCTACTGTTCTTGTCAGTTTCCTAAGCAGAGTTGAACTAGATATGGCCCGTTTGTGTAGGAAGCACAGTTCTTTTGTTCTGAGCAAGCTCACTGTTCTGGCCACATAGGAAACACTATAGAGCAGAAGAGTGCTCTTTACTCAAAAGCAGAGTGTGTTTCATGTAAGGCAAGCTAGCATTTGTTTCCCAGTCCTAAATGGAGTTGAAACACATGCAGTTTCTGGTCCTATGAGCAAGAGTTGTTTTCTGGTAAGGAAAGTCACTATTGTGCTCCCATTGCCATCCACATTGCAAATAGCACTCGCGTCTGTTCCCTGCAAGTACAGTGTATCGGACTGAAGAGGAGCTAC
Source organism: Peromyscus eremicus (assembly GCF_949786415.1). Taxonomy (NCBI): domain Eukaryota; kingdom Metazoa; phylum Chordata; class Mammalia; order Rodentia; family Cricetidae; genus Peromyscus; species Peromyscus eremicus. The sequence goes on from NW_026735717.1 coordinate 79,735, forward strand.
TGTTCTTGTCAGTTTCCTAAGCAGACTTGAACTAGATATGGCCCGTGTGTAGGAAGCACAGTTCTTTTGTTCTGAGCAAGCTCACTGTTCTGGCCCTATAGGAAACACAGTAGAGTAGAAGAGTGCTCTTTTCTCTAAAGCAGAGTGTGTTTCTTGTAAGGCGAGCTAGCGTTTTTTTCCCAGTCCTAAATGGAGTGGAATCACATGCAGTTTCTGGTCCTACGAGCAAGGGTTGTTTTATGGTAAGAAGAGTCACTATTGCGCTGCCATTGCCATACACAGGACAAATAGCACTGGCGTCTGTTCCCAGCAAGTACAGTGTATTGGACTGAAGAGGATTTACTGTTCTTGTCAGGTTCCTAAGCAGAATTGAACTAGATATGGCCGTCGGTGTAGGAAGCACAGTTCTTTTGTTCTGAGCAAGCTCACTATTCGGACATCATAAGAAACACAGTAGAGTAGACGAGTGCTCTTTTCTCAAAAGCAGAGTGTGTTTCTTGTAAGGCGAGCTAGCGGTTGTTCCCCAGTCCTAAATGGAGTTGAATCACATGCAGTTTCTGGTCCTAAGAGAAAGAGTTGTTTTCTAGTAAGGAAAGTCACTATTGCGCTCCCCTTGGCATACACAGTGCAAATAGCTCTCGCGTCTGTTCCCAGCAAGTACAGTGTATCGGACTGAAGAGGAGCTACTGTTCTTGTCAGTTTCCTAAGCAGAGTTGAACTAGATATGGCCCGTGTGTGTAGGAAGCACAGTTCTTTTGTTCTGAGCAAGCTCACTGTTCTGGCCCCATAGGAAACACAGTAGAGTAGAAGAGTACTCTTTACTCAAAATCAGAGTGTGTTTCTTGTAAGGCGAGCTAGCGTTTTTTTCCCAGTCCTAAATGGAGTTGAATTACATGCAGTTTCTGGTCCTACGAGCAAGAGTTGTTTTATGGTAAGAAGAGTCACTATTGCACTGGAATTGCCATACACAGGACAAATAGCACTGGCGTCTGTTCCCAGCAAGTACAGTGTATTGGACTGAAGAGGATTTACTGTTCTTGTCAGGTTCCTAAGCAGAATTGAACTAGATATGGCCATCGGTGTAGGAAGCACAGTTCTTTTGTTCTGAGCAAGCTCACTATTCGGACACCATAAGAAACACAGTAGAGTAGAAGAGTGTTCTTTTCTCAAAAGCAGAGTGTGTTTCTTGTAAGGCGAGCTAGCGTTTGTTTCCCAGTCCTAAATGGAGTTGAATCACATGCACTTTCTGGTCCTAAGAGCAAGAGTTGTTTTCTGGTAAGGAAAGTCACTATTGCGCTCCCCTTGCCATACATAGTGCAAATAGTTCTCTCGTCTGTTCCCAGCAAATACAGTGTATTGGACTGAAGAGGAGCTACTGTTCTTGTCAGTTTCCTAAGCAGAGTTGAACTAGATATGGCCCGTGTGTGTAGGAAGCACAGTTCTTATGTTCTGAGCAAGCTCACTGTTCTGGCCCTATAGGAAACACAGTAGAGTAGAAGAGTGCTCTTTTCTCAAAAGCAGAGTGTGTTTTTGTAAGGCGAGCTAACGTTTGTTTCCTAGTCCTAAATGGATTTGAATCACATGCAGTTTCTGGTCCTACGAGCAAGGGTTGTTTTATGGTAAGAAGAGTCACTATTGCGCTGCCATTGCCATACACAGGACAAATAGCACTGGCGTCTGTTCCCAGCAAGTACAGTGTATTGGACTGAAGAGGATCTACTGTTCTTGTCAGGTTCCTAAGAAGAATTGAACAAGATATGGCCGTGTGTGTAGGAAGCAAAGTTCTTTTGTTCTGAGCAAGCTCACTGTTCGGACCCCATTGGGAAAACAGTAGAGTAGAAGAGTGCTCTTTTCTCAAAAGCAGACTGTGTTTTTTGAAAGGCGAGCTAGCATTTGTTTCCCAGTCCAAAATGGAGTTGAATCACATGCAGTTTCTGGTCCTATGAGCAAGAGTTGTTTTCTGGTAAGGAAAGTCACGATTGCGCTCCCCTTGCCATACACAGTACAAATAGCTCTCGCGTCTGTTCCCAGCAAGTACAGTGTATCAGACTGAAGAGGAGCTACTGTTCTTGTCAGTTTCCTAAGCAGAGTTGAACTAGATATGGCCCGTGTGTGTAGGAAGCACAGTTCTTATGTTCTGAGCAATCTCACTGTTCTGTCCCTATAGGAAACACAGTAGAGTAGAAGAGTGCTCTTTTCTCAAAAGCAGAGTGTGTTTTTGTAAGGCGAGCTAGCGTTTGTAACCTAGTCCTAAATGGAGTTGAATCACATGCAGTTTCTGGTCCTACGAACAAGAGTTTTTTTCTGGTAAGGAAAGTCACTATTGTGCTCCCATTGCCCTACACAAGGCAAATAGCACTCGCGTCTTTTCCCAGCAAGTACAGTGTATTGGACTGAATAGGAGCTACTGTTCTTGTCAGTTTCCTAAGCAGAGTTGAACTAGATATGGCCCGTGTGTGTAGGAAGCACAGTTCTTATGTTCTGAGCAATCTCACTGTTCTGTCCCTATAGGAAACACAGTAGAGTAGAAGAGTGCTCTTTTCTCTAAAGCAGAGTGTGTTTTTGTAAGGCGAGCTAGCGTTTGTAACCTAGTCCTAAATGGAGTTGAATCACATGCAGTTTCTGGTCCTACGAACAAGAGTTTTTTTCTGGTAAGGAAAGTCACTATTGTCCTCCCATTGCCCTACACAAGGCAAATAGCACTCGCGTCTTTTCCCAGCAAGTACAGTGTATTGGACTGAATAGGAGCTACTGTTCTTGTCAGTTTCCTAAGCAGAGTTGAACTAGATATGGTCAGTGTGTGTAGGAAGCACAGTTCTTTTGTTCTGAGCAAGCTCACTGTTTGGACCGCATAGGAAACACAGTAGAGTAGAAGAGTGCTCTTTTCTCTAAAGCAGAGTGTGTTTCTTGTAAGGCGAGCTAGCGTTTTTTTCCCTGTCCTAAATGGAGTGGAATCACATGCAGTTTCTGGTCCTACGAGCAAGAGTTGTTTTCTGGTAAGGAAAGTCACTATTGCGCTCCCATTGCCATACACAGTGCAAATAGCCCTCCCGTCTGTTCCCAGCAAGTACAGTGTATCGGACTGAAGAGGAGCTACTGTTCTTCTCAGTTTCCTAAGCAGAGTTGAACTAGATATGGCCCGTGTGTAGGAAGCACAGTTCTTTTGTTCTGAGCAAGCTCACTGTTCTGGCCCTATAGGAAACACAGTAGAGTAGAAGAGTGCTCTTTTCTCTAAAGCAGAGTGTGTTTCTTGTAAGGCGAGCTAGCGTTTTTTTCCCAGTCCTAAATGGAGTTGAATCACATGCAGTTTCTGGTCCTACGAGCAAGGGTTGTTTTATGGTAAGAAGAGTCACTATTGCGCTGCCATTGCCATACACAGGACAAATAGCACTGGCGTCTGTTCCCAGCAAGTACAGTGTATTGGACTGAAGAGGATCTACTGTTCTTGTCAGGTTCCTAAGCAGAATTGAACAAGATATGGCCGTGTGTGTAGGAAGCAAAGTTCTTTTGTTCTGAGCAAGCTCACTGTTCGGACCCCATTGGGAACACAGTAGAGTAGAAGAGTGCTCTTTTCTCAAAAGCAGAGTGTGTTTCTTGAAAGGCGAGCTAGCATTTGTTTCCCAGTCCAAAATGGAGTTGAATCACATGCAGTTTCTGGTCCTAAGAGCAAGAGTTGTTTTCTGGTAAGGAAAGTCACGATTGCGCTCCCCTTGCCATACACAGTGCAAATAGCTCTCGCGTCTGTTCCCAGCAAGTACAGTGTATCAGACTGAAGAGGAGCTACTGTTCTTGTCAGTTTCCTAAGCAGACTTGAACTAGATATGGCCCGTGTGTGTAGGAAGCACAGTTCTTATGTTCTGAGCAAGCTCACTGTTCGGACCCCATAGGAAACACAGTAGAGTAGAATTGTGCTCTTTTCTCAAAAGCAGAGTGTGTTTCTTGTAAGGCGAGCTAGCCTTTGTTTCCCAGTCCTAAATGGAGTTGAATCCCATGCAGTTTCTGGTCCTACGAGCAAGAGTTGTTTTCTGGTAAGGAAAGTAACTATTGAGCTCCCATTGCCATACACAGTGCAAATAGCACTCGCGTCTGTTCCCAGCAAATACAGTGTTTCGGACTGAAGAGGAGCTGCTGTTCTTGTCAGTTTCCTAAGCAGAGTTGAACTAGATATGTTCGGTGTGTGTAGGAAGCACAGTTCTTTTTTTCTGAGCAAGCTCACTGTTTGGACCCCATAGGAAACAAAGTAGAGTAGAAGAGTGCTCTTTTCTCTAAAGCAGAGTGTGTTTCTTGTAAGGCGAGCTAGCGTTTGTTTCCCAGTCCTAAATGGAGTTGAATCACATGCAGTTTCTGGTCCTACGAGCAAGAGTTGTTTTATGGTAAGAAGAGTCACTTTTGCGCTGCCATTGCCATACACCGGACAAATAGCAGTGTTGTCTGTTCCCAGCAGTACAGTGTATTGGACTGAAGAGGATCTACTGTTCTTGTCAGGTTCCTAAGCAGAATTGAACTAGGTGTGGCGGTGTGTGTAGGAAGCACAGTTCTTTTGTTCTGAGCAAGCTCACTGTTCGGACCTCATAGGAAACACAGTAGAGTAGAAGAGTGCTCTATAATCAAAAGCAGAGTTTGTTTCTTGTAAGGCGAGCTAGAGTTTGTTTCCTAGTCCAAAATGGAGTTCAATCACAGGCAGTTTCCGGTCCTATGAGCAAGAGTTGTTTTCTGGTAAGGAAAGTTACTATTGTGCTCCCATTGCCATACACAGTGCAAATAGCACTCGCGTCTGTTCCCAGCAAGTACAGTGTATTGGACTGAATAGGAGCTACTGTTCTTGTCAGTTTCCTAAGCAGAGTTGAACTAGATATGGTCGGTGTGTGTAGGAAGCACAGTTCTTTTGTTCTGAGCAAGCTCACTGTTTGGACCCCATAGGAAACACAGTAGAGTAGAAGAGTGCTCTTTTCTCAAAAGCAGAGTGTGTTTCTTGTAAGGAGAGCTAGCGTTTGTTCCCCAGTCCTAAATGGAGTTGAATCACATGCAGTTTCTGGTCCTATGAGCAAGAGTTGTTTTCTGGTAAGAATAGTCAATATTGCGCTGCCATTGCCATACACAGGACAAATAGCACTGGAGTCTGTTCCCAGCAAGTACAGTGTATTGGACTGAAGAGGATCTATTGTTCTTGTCAGGTTCCTAAGCAGAGTTGAACTAGATATGGCCCGTGTGTGTAGGAAACAGTGTTCTTTTGTTCTGAGCAAGCTCACTGTTCAGACCCCATAGGAAACACAGTAGAGTAGAAGAGTGTCTTTTCTCTAAAGCAGAGTGTGTTTCTTGTAAGGCGAGCTAGCTTTTGTTTCCCAGTCCTAAATGCAGTGGAATACCATGCAGTTTCTGGTCCTACGAGCAAGAGTAGTTTTATGGTAAGAAGAGTCACTATTGCGCTGGAATTGCCATACACAGGACAAATAGCACTGGCATCTGTTCCCAGCAAGGACAGTGTATTGGACTGAAGAGGATTTACTGTTCTTGTCAGGTTCCTAAGCAGAATTGAACTAGATATGGCCGTCGGTGTAGGAAGCACAGTTCTTTTGTTCTGAGCAAGCTCACTGTTTGGACACCATAAGAAACACAGTAGAGTAGAATAGTGCTCTTTTCTCAAAAGCAGAGTGTGTTTCTTGAAAACGAGCTAGCATTTGTTTCCCAGTCCAAAATGGAGTTGAATCACATGCAGTTTCTGGTCCTACAAGCAAGAGTTGTTTTCTGGTAATGAAAGTCACTATTGTGCTCCCTTTGCCATACACAGTGCAAATAGCACACGCGTCTGTTCCCAGCAAGTACACTGTATCCGACTGAAGAGGAGCTACTGTTCTTGTCAGTTTCCTAAGCAGAGTTGAACTAGATATGGCCCGTGTGTGTAGGAAGCACAGTTCTTTTTTTCTGAGCAAGCTCACTGTTCTGGCCCTATAGGAAACACAGTAGAGTAGAAGAGTGCTCTTTTCTCAAAAGCAGAGTGTGTTTCATGTAACCGAGCAGGCATTTGTTTCCCAGTCCTAAATGGAGTTGAATCACATGCAGTTTCTGGTCCTACGAGCAAGAGTTGTTTTCTGGTAAGGAAAGTCACTATTGTGCTCCCATTGCCATATACAGTGCAAATAGCACATGCGTCTGTTCCCAGCAAGTACAGTGTATTGGACTGAAGAGGAGCTACTTTTCTTGTCAGTTTCCTAAGCAGAGTTGAACTAGATATGGCCCGTTTGTGTAGGAAGCACAGTTCTTTTGTTCTGAGCAAGCTCACTGTTCTGGCCACATAGGAAACACTATAGAGCAGAAGAATGCTCTTTACTCAAAAGCAGAGTGTGTTTCATGTAAGGCAAGCTAGCATTTGTTTCCCAGTCCTAAATGGAGTTGAAACACATGCAGTTTCTGGTCCTATGAGCAAGAGTTGTTTTCTGGTAAGGAAAGTCACTATTGTGCTCCCATTGCCATCCACATTGCAAATAGCACTCGCGTCTGTTCCCTGCAAGTACAGTGTATCGGACTGAAGAGGAGCTACTGTTCTTGTCAGTTTCCTAAGCAGACTTGAACTAGATATGGCCCGTGTGTAGGAAGCACAGTTCTTTTGTTCTGAGCCAGCTCACTGTTCTGGCCCTATAGGAAACACAGTAGAGTAGAAGAGTGCTCTTTTCTCTAAAGCAGAGTGTGTTTCTTGTAAGGCGAGCTAGCGTTTTTTTCCCAGTCCTAAATGGAGTGGAATCACATGCAGTTTCTGGTCCTACGAGCAAGGGTTGTTTTATGGTAAGAAGAGTCACTATTGCGCTGCCATTGCCATACACAGGACAAATAGCACTGGCGTCTGTTCCCAGCAAGTACAGTGTATTGGACTGAAGAGGATTTACTGTTCTTGTCAGGTTCCTAAGCAGAATTGAACTAGATATGGCCGTCGGTGTAGGAAGCACAGTTCTTTTGTTCTGAGCAAGCTCACTATTCGGACATCATAAGAAACACAGTAGAGTAGACGAGTGCTCTTTTCTCAAAAGCAGAGTGTGTTTCTTGTAAGGCGAGCTAGCGGTTGTTCCCCAGTCCTAAATGGAGTTGAATCACATGCAGTTTCTGGTCCTAAGAGAAAGAGTTGTTTTCTAGTAAGGAAAGTCACTATTGCGCTCCCCTTGGCATACACAGTGCAAATAGCTCTCGCGTCTGTTCCCAGCAAGTACAGTGTATCGGACTGAAGAGGAGCTACTGTTCTTGTCAGTTTCCTAAGCAGAGTTGAACTAGATATGGCCCGTGTGTGTAGGAAGCACAGTTCTTTTGTTCTGAGCAAGCTCACTGTTCTGGCCCCATAGGAAACACAGTAGAGTAGAAGAGTACTCTTTACTCAAAATCAGAGTGTGTTTCTTGTAAGGCGAGCTAGCGTTTTTTTCCCAGTCCTAAATGGAGTTGAATTACATGCAGTTTCTGGTCCTACGAGCAAGAGTTGTTTTATGGTAAGAAGAGTCACTATTGCACTGGAATTGCCATACACAGGACAAATAGCACTGGCGTCTGTTCCCAGCAAGTACAGTGTATTGGACTGAAGAGGATTTACTGTTCTTGTCAGGTTCCTAAGCAGAATTGAACTAGATATGGCCATCGGTGTAGGAAGCACAGTTCTTTTGTTCTGAGCAAGCTCACTATTCGGACACCATAAGAAACACAGTAGAGTAGAAGAGTGTTCTTTTCTCAAAAGCAGAGTGTGTTTCTTGTAAGGCGAGCTAGCGTTTGTTTCCCAGTCCTAAATGGAGTTGAATCACATGCACTTTCTGGTCCTAAGAGCAAGAGTTGTTTTCTGGTAAGGAAAGTCACTATTGCGCTCCCCTTGCCATACATAGTGCAAATAGTTCTCTCGTCTGTTCCCAGCAAATACAGTGTATTGGACTGAAGAGGAGCTACTGTTCTTGTCAGTTTCCTAAGCAGAGTTGAACTAGATATGGCCCGTGTGTGTAGGAAGCACAGTTCTTATGTTCTGAGCAAGCTCACTGTTCTGGCCCTATAGGAAACACAGTAGAGTAGAAGAGTGCTCTTTTCTCAAAAGCAGAGTGTGTTTTTGTAAGGCGAGCTAACGTTTGTTTCCTAGTCCTAAATGGATTTGAATCACATGCAGTTTCTGGTCCTACGAGCAAGGGTTGTTTTATGGTAAGAAGAGTCACTATTGCGCTGCCATTGCCATACACAGGACAAATAGCACTGGCGTCTGTTCCCAGCAAGTACAGTGTATTGGACTGAAGAGGATCTACTGTTCTTGTCAGGTTCCTAAGAAGAATTGAACAAGATATGGCCGTGTGTGTAAGAAGCAAAGTTCTTTTGTTCTGAGCAAGCTCACTGTTCGGACCCCATTGGGAAAACAGTAGAGTAGAAGAGTGCTCTTTTCTCAAAAGCAGACTGTGTTTTTTGAAAGGCGTGCTAGCATTTGTTTCCCAGTCCAAAATGGAGTTGAATCACATGCAGTTTCTGGTCCTATGAGCAAGAGTTGTTTTCTGGTAAGGAAAGTCACGATTGCGCTCCCCTTGCCATACACAGTACAAATAGCTCTCGCGTCTGTTCCCAGCAAGTACAGTGTATCAGACTGAAGAGGAGCTACTGTTCTTGTCCGTTTCCTAAGCAGAGTTGAACTAGATATGGCCCGTGTGTGTAGGAAGCACAGTTCTTATGTTCTGAGCAATCTCACTGTTCTGTCCCTATAGGAAACACAGTAGAGTAGAAGAGTGCTCTTTTCTCAAAAGCAGAGTGTGTTTTTGTAAGGCGAGCTAGCGTTTGTAACCTAGTCCTAAATGGAGTTGAATCACATGCAGTTTCTGGTCCTACGAACAAGAGTTTTTTTCTGGTAAGGAAAGTCACTATTGTGCTCCCATTGCCCTACACAAGGCAAATAGCACTCGCGTCTTTTCCCAGCAAGTACAGTGTATTGGACTGAATAGGAGCTACTGTTCTTGTCAGTTTCCTAAGCAGAGTTGAACTAGATATGGCCCGTGTGTGTAGGAAGCACAGTTCTTATGTTCTGAGCAATCTCACTGTTCTGTCCCTATAGGAAACACAGTAGAGTAGAAGAGTGCTCTTTTCTCAAAAGCAGAGTGTGTTTTTGTAAGGCGAGCTAGCGTTTGTAACCTAGTCCTAAATGGAGTTGAATCACATGCAGTTTCTGGTCCTACGAACAAGAGTTTTTTTCTGGTAAGGAAAGTCACTATTGTGCTCCCATTGCCCTACACAAGGCAAATAGCACTCGCGTCTTTTCCCAGCAAGTACAGTGTATTGGACTGAATAGGAGCTACTGTTCTTGTCAGTTTCCTAAGCAGAGTTGAACTAGATATGGTCAGTGTGTGTAGGAAGCACAGTTCTTTTGTTCTGAGCAAGCTCACTGTTTGGACCGCATAGGAAACACAGTAGAGTAGAAGAGTGCTCTTTTCTCTAAAGCAGAGTGTGTTTCTTGTAAGGCGAGCTAGCGTTTTTTTCCCTGTCCTAAATGGAGTGGAATCACATGCAGTTTCTGGTCCTACAAGCAAGAGTTGTTTTCTGGTAAGGAAAGTCACTATTGCGCTCCCATTGCCATACACAGTGCAAATAGCCCTCCCGTCTGTTCCCAGCAAGTACAGTGTATCGGACTGAAGAGGAGCTACTGTTCTTCTCAGTTTCCTAAGCAGAGTTGAACTAGATATGGCCCGTGTGTGTAGGAAGCACAGTTCTTTTTTTCTGAGCAAGCTCACTGTTCTGGCCCTATAGGAAATATAGTGGAGTAGAAGAGTGCTCTTTTCTCAAAAGCAGAGTGTGTTTCATGTAAGGCGAGCTAGCATTTGTTTCCCAGTCCTAAATGGAGTTGAATCACATGCAGTTTCTCGTCCTAAGAGCAAGAGTTGTTTTCTGGTAAGGAAAGTCCCTATTGCGTTCCCATTGCCATACACAGTGCAAATAGCACTCGCGTCTGTTCCCAGCAAGTACAGTGTATTGGACTGAAGAGGATCTACTGTTCTTGTCAGGTTCCTAAGCAGAATTGAACTAGATATGGCCATGTGTGTAGGAATCACAGTTCTTTTGTTCTGATCAAGCTCACTGTTCGGACACCATAGGAAACACAGTAGAGTAGAAGAGTGCTCTTTTCTCAAAAGCAGAGTGTGTTTCTTGTAAGGCGAGCTAGCGTTTGTTTCCCAGTCCTAAATGGAGTTGAATCACATGCAGTTTCTTGTCCTACGAGTAAGAGTTGTTTTCTGGTAAGGAAAATCACGATTGCGCTCCCCTTGCCATACACAGTGCAAATAGCTCTCGCGTCTGTTCCCAGCAAGTACAGTGTATCAGACTGAAGAGCAGCTACTGTTCTTGTCAGTTTCCTAAGCAGAGTTGAACTAGATATGGCCCGTGTGTGTAGGAAGCACAGTTCTTTTGTTCTGAGCAAGCTCACTGTACTGGCCCCATAGGAAACACAGTAGAGTAGAAGAGTACTCTTTACTCAAAAGCAGAGTGTGTTCCATGTAAGGCGAGCTAGCATTTGTTTCCCAGTCCTAAATGGAGTTGAATCACATGCAGTTTCTGGTCCTATGAGCAAGAGTTGTTTTCTGGTAAGGAAAGACACTATGGTGCTCCCATTGCCATCCACAGTGCAAATAGCACTCGCGTCCGTTCCCAGCAAGTACAGTGTATCGGACTGAAGAGGAGCTACTGTTCTTGTCAGTTTCCTAAGCAGAGTTCAACTAGATATATCCGTGTGTGTAGGAAGCACAGTTCTTTAGTTCTGAGCAAGCTCACTGTTCGGAACCCATAGGAAACACAGTAGAGTAGAAGAGTGGTCTTTTCTCTAAAGCAGAGTGTGTTTCTTGTAAGGTGAGCTAGCGTTTGTTTCCCAGTCCTAAATGGAGTTGAATCACATGCAGTTTCTGGTCCTACGAGCAAGAGTTGTTTTATGGTAAGAAGAGTCACTATTGTGCTGCCATTGCCATACACAGGACAAATAGCACTGGCGTCTGTTCCCAGCAAGTAGAGTGTATTGGACGAAAGAGGATCTACTGTTTTTGTCAGGTTCCTAATCAGACTTGAACTAGATATGGCCGTGTGTGTAGGAAGCACAGTTTTTTTGTTCTGAGCAAGCTCACTGTTCGGACCCCATAGGGAACACAGTAGAGTAGAAGAGTGCTCTTTTCTCTAAAGCAGAGTGTGTTTCTTGTAAGGCGAGTTCGTGTTTGTTTTGCAGCCCTAAATGGAGTTGTCACAGGCAGTTTTTGGTCCTACGAGCAAGAGTTGTTTTCTGTTAAGAAGAGTCACTATTGTGCTCCAAATGCAATACACAGTGCAAATAGCACTCGCGTCTGTTCCCAGCAAGTACAGTGTATCGGATTGAAGAGGAGCTACTGTTCTTGTCAGTTTCCTAAGCAGAGTTGAACTAGATATGGTCGGTGTGTGTAGGAAGCACAGTTCTTTGGTTCTGAGCAAGCTCACTGTTCGGACCCCATAGGAAACACAGTAGAGTAGAATTGTGCTCTTTTCTCAAAAGCAGAGTGTGTTTCTTGTAAGGCGAGCTAGCCTTTGTTTCCCAGTCCTAAATGGAGTTGAATCCCATGCAGTTTCTGTTCCTAGGAGCAAGAGTTGTTTTCTGGTAAGGAAAGTAACTATTGAGCTCCCATTGCCATACACAGTGCAAAGAGCACTCGCGTCTGTTCCCAGCAAATACAGTGTTTCGGACTGAAGAGGAGCTGCTGTTCTTGTCAGTTTCCTAAGCAGAGTTGAACTAGATATGTTCGGTGTGTGTAGGAAGCACAGTTCTTTTTTTCTGAGCAAGCTCACTGTTTGGACCCCATAGGAAACACAGTAGAGTAGAAGAGTGCTCTTTTCTCTAAAGCAGAGTGTGTTTCTTGTAAGGCGAGCTAGCGTTTCTTTCCCAGCCCTAAATGGAGTTGAATCACATGCAGTTTCTGGTCCTACGAGCAAGAGTTGTTTTCTGGTAAGGAAAGTCACTATTGTGCTCCCATTGCCATATACAGTGCAAATAGCACATGCGTTTGTTCCCATCAAGTACAGTGTATTGGACTGAAGAGGAGCTACTGTTCTTGTCAGTTTCCTAAGCAGAGTTGAACTAGATATGGCCCGTTTGTGTAGGAAGCACAGTTCTTTTGTTCTGAGCAAGCTCACTGTTCTGGCCACATAGGAAACACTATAGAGCAGAAGAGTGCTCTTTACTCAAAAGCAGAGTGTGTTTCATGTAAGGCAAGCTAGCATTTGTTTCCCAGTCCTAAATGGAGTTGAAACACATGCAGTTTCTGGTCCTATGAGCAAGAGTTGTTTTCTGGTAAGGAAAGTCACTATTGTGCTCCCATTGCCATCCACATTGCAAATAGCACTCGCGTCTGTTCCCTGCAAGTACAGTGTATCGGACTGAAGAGGAGCTACTGTTCTTGTCAGTTTCCTAAGCAGACTTGAACTAGATATGGCCCGTGTGTAGGAAGCACAGTTCTTTTGTTCTGAGCAAGCTCACTGTTCTGGCCCTATAGGAAACACAGTAGAGTAGAAGAGTGCTCTTTTCTCTAAAGCAGAGTGTGTTTCTTGTAAGGCGAGCTAGCGTTTTTTTCCCAGTCCTAAATGGAGTGGAATCACATGCAGTTTCTGGTCCTACGAGCAAGGGTTGTTTTATGGTAAGAAGAGTCACTATTGCGCTGCCATTGCCATACACAGGACAAATAGCACTGGCGTCTGTTCCCAGCAAGTACAGTGTATTGGACTGAAGAGGATTTACTGTTCTTGTCAGGTTCCTAAGCAGAATTGAACTAGATATGGCCGTCGGTGTAGGAAGCACAGTTCTTTTGTTCTGAGCAAGCTCACTATTCGGACATCATAAGAAACACAGTAGAGTAGACGAGTGCTCTTTTCTCAAAAGCAGAGTGTGTTTCTTGTAAGGCGAGCTAGCGGTTGTTCCCCAGTCCTAAATGGAGTTGAATCACATGCAGTTTCTGGTCCTAAGAGAAAGAGTTGTTTTCTAGTAAGGAAAGTCACTATTGCGCTCCCCTTGGCATACACAGTGCAAATAGCTCTCGCGTCTGTTCCCAGCAAGTACAGTGTATCGGACTGAAGAGGAGCTACTGTTCTTGTCAGTTTCCTAAGCAGAGTTGAACTAGATATGGCCCGTGTGTGTAGGAAGCACAGTTCTTTTGTTCTGAGCAAGCTCACTGTTCTGGCCCCATAGGAAACACAGTAGAGTAGAAGAGTACTCTTTACTCAAAATCAGAGTGTGTTTCTTGTAAGGCGAGCTAGCGTTTTTTTCCCAGTCCTAAATGGAGTTGAATTACATGCAGTTTCTGGTCCTACGAGCAAGAGTTGTTTTATGGTAAGAAGAGTCACTATTGCACTGGAATTGCCATACACAGGACAAATAGCACTGGCGTCTGTTCCCAGCAAGTACAGTGTATTGGACTGAAGAGGATTTACTGTTCTTGTCAGGTTCCTAAGCAGAATTGAACTAGATATGGCCATCGGTGTAGGAAGCACAGTTCTTTTGTTCTGAGCAAGCTCACTATTCGGACACCATAAGAAACACAGTAGAGTAGAAGAGTGTTCTTTTCTCAAAAGCAGAGTGTGTTTCTTGTAAGGCGAGCTAGCGTTTGTTTCCCAGTCCTAAATGGAGTTGAATCACATGCACTTTCTGGTCCTAAGAGCAAGAGTTGTTTTCTGGTAAGGAAAGTCACTATTGCGCTCCCCTTGCCATACATAGTGCAAATAGTTCTCTCGTCTGTTCCCAGCAAATACAGTGTATTGGACTGAAGAGGAGCTACTGTTCTTGTCAGTTTCCTAAGCAGAGTTGAACTAGATATGGCCCGTGTGTGTAGGAAGCACAGTTCTTATGTTCTGAGCAAGCTCACTGTTCTGGCCCTATAGGAAACACAGTAGAGTAGAAGAGTGCTCTTTTCTCAAAAGCAGAGTGTGTTTTTGTAAGGCGAGCTAACGTTTGTTTCCTAGTCCTAAATGGATTTGAATCACATGCAGTTTCTGGTCCTACGAGCAAGGGTTGTTTTATGGTAAGAAGAGTCACTATTGCGCTGCCATTGCCATACACAGGACAAATAGCACTGGCGTCTGTTCCCAGCAAGTACAGTGTATTGGACTGAAGAGGATCTACTGTTCTTGTCAGGTTCCTAAGAAGAATTGAACAAGATATGGCCGTGTGTGTAGGAAGCAAAGTTCTTTTGTTCTGAGCAAGCTCACTGTTCGGACCCCATTGGGAAAACAGTAGAGTAGAAGAGTGCTCTTTTCTCAAAAGCAGACTGTGTTTTTTGAAAGGCGAGCTAGCATTTGTTTCCCAGTCCAAAATGGAGTTGAATCACATGCAGTTTCTGGTCCTATGAGCAAGAGTTGTTTTCTGGTAAGGAAAGTCACGATTGTGCTCCCCTTGCCATACACAGTACAAATAGCTCTCGCGTCTGTTCCCAGCAAGTACAGTGTATCAGACTGAAGAGGAGCTACTGTTCTTGTCAGTTTCCTAAGCAGAGTTGAACTAGATATGGCCCGTGTGTGTAGGAAGCACAGTTCTTATGTTCTGAGCAATCTCACTGTTCTGTCCCTATAGGAAACACAGTAGAGTAGAAGAGTGCTCTTTTCTCAAAAGCAGAGTGTGTTTTTGTAAGGCGAGCTAGCGTTTGTAACCTAGTCCTAAATGGAGTTGAATCACATGCAGTTTCTGGTCCTACGAACAAGAGTTTTTTTCTGGTAAGGAAAGTCACTATTGTGCTCCCATTGCCCTACACAAGGCAAATAGCACTCGCGTCTTTTCCCAGCAAGTACAGTGTATTGGACTGAATAGGAGCTACTGTTCTTGTCAGTTTCCTAAGCAGAGTTGAACTAGATATGGCCCGTGTGTGTAGGAAGCACAGTTCTTATGTTCTGAGCAATCTCACTGTTCTGTCCCTATAGGAAACACAGTAGAGTAGAAGAGTGCTCTTTTCTCTAAAGCAGAGTGTGTTTTTGTAAGGCGAGCTAGCGTTTGTAACCTAGTCCTAAATGGAGTTGAATCACATGCAGTTTCTGGTCCTACGAACAAGAGTTTTTTTCTGGTAAGGAAAGTCACTATTGTCCTCCCATTGCCCTACACAAGGCAAATAGCACTCGCGTCTTTTCCCAGCAAGTACAGTGTATTGGACTGAATAGGAGCTACTGTTCTTGTCAGTTTCCTAAGCAGAGTTGAACTAGATATGGTCAGTGTGTGTAGGAAGCACAGTTCTTTTGTTCTGAGCAAGCTCACTGTTTGGACCGCATAGGAAACACAGTAGAGTAGAAGAGTGCTCTTTTCTCTAAAGCAGAGTGTGTTTCTTGTAAGGCGAGCTAGCGTTTTTTTCCCTGTCCTAAATGGAGTGGAATCACATGCAGTTTCTGGTCCTACGAGCAAGAGTTGTTTTCTGGTAAGGAAAGTCACTATTGCGCTCCCATTGCCATACACAGTGCAAATAGCCCACCCGTCTGTTCCCAGCAAGTACAGTGTATCGGACTGAAGAGGAGCTACTGTTCTTCTCAGTTTCCTAAGCAGAGTTGAACTAGATATGGCCCGTGTGTGTAGGAAGCACAGTTCTTTTTTTCTGAGCAAGCTCACTGTTCTGGCCCTATAGGAAATACAGTAGAGTAGAAGAGTGCTCTTTTCTCAAAAGCAGAGTGTGTTTCATGTAAGGCGAGCTAGCATTTGTTTCCCAGTCCTAAATGGAGTTGAATCACATGCAGTTTCTCGTCCTAAGAGCAAGAGTTGTTTTCTGGTAAGGAAAGTCCCTATTGCGTTCCCATTGCCATACACAGTGCAAATAGCACTCGCGTCTGTTCCCAGCAAGTACAGTGTATTGGACTGAAGAGGATCTACTGTTCTTGTCAGGTTCCTAAGCAGAATTGAACTAGATATGGCCATGTGTGTAGGAATCACAGTTCTTTTGTTCTGATCAAGCTCACTGTTCGGACACCATAGGAAACACAGTAAAGTAGAAGAGTGCTCTTTTCTCAAAAGCAGAGTGTGTTTCTTGTAAGGCGAGCTAGCGTTTGTTTCCCAGTCCTAAATGGAGTTGAATCACATGCAGTTTCTTGTCCTACGAGTAAGAGTTGTTTTCTGGTAAGGAAAATCACGATTGCGCTCCCCTTGCCATACACAGTGCAAATAGCTCTCGCGTCTGTTCCCAGCAAGTACAGTGTATCAGACTGAAGAGCAGCTACTGTTCTTGTCAGTTTCCTAAGCAGAGTTGAACTAGATATGGCCCGTGTGTGTAGGAAGCACAGTTCTTTTGTTCTGAGCAAGCTCAATGTACTGGCCCCATAGGAAACACAGTAGAGTAGAAGAGTACTCTTTACTCAAAAGCAGAGTGTGTTCCATGTAAGGCGAGCTAGCATTTGTTTCCCAGTCCTAAATGGAGTTGAATCACATGCAGTTTCTGGTCCTATGAGCAAGAGTTGTTTTCTGGTAAGGAAAGACACTGTGGTGCTCCCATTGCCATCCACAGTGCAAATAGCACTCGCGTCCGTTCCCAGCAAGTACAGTGTATCGGACTGAAGAGGAGCTACTGTTCTTGTCAGTTTCCTAAGCAGAGTTCAACTAGATATATCCGTGTGTGTAGGAAGCACAGTTCTTTAGTTCTGAGCAAGCTCACTGTTCGGAACCCATAGGAAACACAGTAGAGTAGAAGAGTGGTCTTTTCTCTAAAGCGGAGTGTGTTTCTTGTAAGGTGAGCTAGCGTTTGTTTCCCAGTCCTAAATGGAGTTGAATCACATGCAGTTTCTGGTCCTACGAGCAAGAGTTGTTTTATGGTAAGAAGAGTCACTATTGCGCTGCCATTGCCATACACAGGACAAATAGCACTGGCGTCTGTTCCCAGCAAGTAGAGTGTATTGGACGAAAGAGGATCTACTGTTTTTGTCAGGTTCCTAATCAGACTTGAACTAGATATGGCCGTGTGTGTAGGAAGCACAGTTTTTTGTTCTGAGCAAGCTCACTGTTCGGACCCCATAGGGAACACAGTAGAGTAGAAGAGTGCTCTTTTCTCTAAAGCAGAGTGTGTTTCTTGTAAGGCGAGTTCGTGTTTGTTTTGCAGCCCTAAATGGAGTTGTCACAGGCAGTTTTTGGTCCTACGAGCAAGAGTTGTTTTCTGTTAAGAAGAGTCACTATTGTGCTCCAAATGCAATACACAGTGCAAATAGCACTCGCGTCTGTTCCCAGCAAGTACAGTGTATCGGACTGAAGAGGAGCTACTGTTCTTGTCAGTTTCCTAAGCAGAGTTGAACTAGATATGGTCGGTGTGTGTAGGAAGCACAGTTCTTTGGTTCTGAGCAAGCTCACTGTTCGGACCCCATAGGAAACACAGTAGAGTAGAATTGTGCTCTTTTCTCAAAAGCAGAGTGTGTTTCTTGTAAGGCGAGCTAGCCTTTGTTTCCCAGTCCTAAATGGAGTTGAATCCCATGCAGTTTCTGTTCCTAGGAGCAAGAGTTGTTTTCTGGTAAGGAAAGTAACTATTGAGCTCCCATTGCCATACACAGTGCAAAGAGCACTCGCGTCTGTTCCCAGCAAATACAGTGTTTCGGACTGAAGAGGAGCTGCTGTTCTTGTCAGTTTCCTAAGCAGAGTTGAACTAGATATGTTCGGTGTGTGTAGGAAGCACAGTTCTTTTTTTCTGAGCAAGCTCACTGTTTGGACCCCATAGGAAACACAGTAGAGTAGAAGAGTGCTCTTTTCTCTAAAGCAGAGTGTGTTTCTTGTAAGGCGAGCTAGCGTTTCTTTCACAGTCCTAAATGGAGTTGAATCACATGCAGTTTCTGGTCCTACGAGCAAGAGTTGTTTTATGGTAAGAAGAGTCACTATTGCGCTGCCATTGCCATACACCGGACAAATAGCAGTGTTGTCTGTTCCCAGCAATACAGTGTATTGGACTGAAGAGGATCTATTGTTCTTGTCAGGTTCCTAAGCAGAATTGAACTAGGTGTGGCGGTGTGTGTAGGAAGCACGTTTTTTTTTGTTCTGAGCAAGCTCACTGTTCGGACCTCATAGGAAACACAGTAGAGTAGAAGAGTGCTCTATAATCAAAAGCAGAGTGTGTTTCTTGTAAGGCGAGCTAGAGTTTGTTTCCTAGTCCTAAATGGAGTTCAATCACAGGCAGTTTCCGGTCCTATGAGCAAGAGTTGTTTTCTGGTAAGGAAAGTTACTATTGTGCTCCCATTGCCATACACAGTGCAAATAGCACTCGCGTCTGTTCCCAGCAGGTACAGTGTATTGGACTGAATAGGAGCTACTGTTCTTGTCAGTTTCCTAAGCAGAGTTGAACTAGATATGGTCGGTGTGTGTAGGAAGCACAGTTCTTTTGTTCTGAGCAAGGTCACTGTTTGGACCCCATAGGAAACACAGTAGAGTAGAAGAGTGCTCTTTTCTCAAAAGCAGAGTGTGTTTCTTGTAAGGAGAGCTAGCGTTTGTTCCTCTGTCCTAAATGGAGTTGAATCCCATGCAGTTTCTGGTCCTATGAGCAAGAGTTGTTTTCTGGTAAGAATAGTCAATATTGCGCTGCCATTGCCATACACAGGACAAATAGCACTGGAGTCTGTTCCCAGCAAGTACAGTGTATTGGACTGAAGAGGATCTACTGTTCTTGTCAGGTTCCTAAGCAGAGTTGAACTAGATATGGCCCGTGTGTGTAGGAAACAGTGTTCTTTTGTTCTGAGCAAGCTCACTGTTCAGACCCCATAGGAAACACAGTAGAGTAGAAGAGTGCTCTTTTCTCTAAAGCAGAGTGTGTTTCTTGTAAGGCGAGCTAGCGTTTGTTTCCCAGTCCTAAATGCAGTGGAATAACATGCAGTTTCTGGTCCTACGAGCAAGAGTTGTTGTCTGGTATGGAAAGTCACTATTGCGCTCCCATTGCCATACACAGTGCAAATAGCCCTCCCGTCTGTTCCCAGCAAGTACAGTGTATTGGACTGAAGAGGAGCTACTGTTCTTCTCAGTTTCCTAAGCAGAGTTGAACCAGATATGGCCCGTGTGTGTAGGAAGCACAGTTCTTTTTTTCTGAGCAAGCTCACTGTTCTGGCCCTATAGGAAACACTGTAGAGTAGAAGAGTGCTCTTTTCTCAAAAGCAGAGTGTGTTTCATGTAAGGCGAGCTAGCCTTTGTTTCCCAGTCCTAAATGGAGTTGAATCACATGCAGTTTCTGGTCCTAAGAGCAAGAGTTGTTTTCTGGTAAGGAAAGTCACTATTGTGCTCCCATTGCCACACACAGTGCAAAGAGCACTCGCGTCTGTTCCCAGCAAATACAGTGTTTCGGACTGAAGAGGAGCTGCTGTTCTTGTCAGTTTCCTAAGCAGAGTTGAACTAGATATGTTCGGTGTGTGTAGGAAGCACAGTTCTTTTTTTCTGAGCAAGCTCACTGTTTGGACCCCATAGGAAACACAGTAGAGTAGAAGAGTGCTCTTTTCTCTAAAGCAGAGTGTGTTTCTTGTAAGGCGAGCTAGCGTTTCTTTCCCAGTCCTAAATGGAGTTGAATCACATGCAGTTTCTGGTCCTACGAGCAAGAGTTGTTTTATGGTAAGAAGAGTCACTATTGCGCTGCCATTGCCATTCACCGGACAAATAGCAGTGTTGTCTGTTCCCAGCAGTACAGTGTATTGGACTGAAGAGGATCTACTGTTCTTGTCAGGTTCCTAAGCAGAATTGAACTAGGTGTGGCGGTGTGTGTAGGAAGCACGTTTTTTTTTTTTGTTCTGAGCAAGCTCACTGTTCGGACCTCATAGGAAACACAGTAGAGTAGAAGAGTGCTCTATAATCAAAAGCAGAGTGTGTTTCTTGTAAGGCGAGCTAGAGTTTGTTTCCTAGTCCTAAATGGAGTTCAATCACAGGCAGTTTCCGGTCCTATGAGCAAGAGTTGTTTTCTGGTAAGGAAAGTTACTATTGTGCTCCCATTGCCATACACAGTGCAAATAGCACTCGCGTCTGTTCCCAGCAGGTACAGTGTATTGGACTGAATAGGAGCTACTGTTCTTGTCAGTTTCCTAAGCAGAGTTGAACTAGATATGGTCGGTGTGTGTAGGAAGCACAGTTCTTTTGTTCTGAGCAAGCTCACTGTTTGTACCCCATAGGAAACACAGTAGAGTAGAAGAGTGCTCTTTTCTCAAAAGCAGAGTGTGTTTCTTGTAAGGAGAGCTAGCGTTTGTTCCCCAGTCCTAAATGGAGTTGAATCCCATGCAGTTTCTGGTCCTATGAGCAAGAGTTGTTTTCTGGTAAGAGTAGTCAATATTGCGCTGCCATTGCCATACACAGGACAAATAGCACTGGAGTCTATTCCCAGCAAGTACAGTGTATTGGACTGAAGAGGATCTACTGTTCTTGTCAGGTTCCTAAGCAGAGTTGAACTAGATATGGCCCGTGTGTGTAGGAAACAGTGTTCTTTTGTTCTGAGCAAGCTCACTGTTCAGACCCCATAGGAAACACAGTAGAGTAGAAGAGTGCTCTTTTCTCTAAAGCAGAGTGTGTTTCTTGTAAGGCGAGCTAGCGTTTGTTTCCCAGTCCTAAATGCAGTGGAATAACATGCAGTTTCTGGTCCTACGAGCAAGAGTTGTTGTCTGGTATGGAAAGTCACTATTGCGCTCCCATTGCCATTCACAGTGCAAATAGCCCTCCCGTCTGTTCCCAGCAAGTACAGTGTATTGGACTGAAGAGGAGCTACTGTTCTTCTCAGTTTCTTAAGCAGAGTTGAACCAGATATGGCCCGTGTGTGTAGGAAGCACAGTTCTTTTTTTCTGAGCAAGCTCACTGTTCTGGCCCTATAGGAAACACAGTAGAGTAGAAGAGTGCTCTTTTCTCAAAAGCAGAGTGTGTTTCATGTAAGGCGAGCTAGCATTTGTTTCCCAGTCCTAAATGGAGTTGAATCACATGCAGTTTCTGGTCCTAAGAGCAAGAGTTGTTTTCTGGTAAGGAAATTCACTATTGCGTTCCCATTGCCATACACATTGCAAATAGCACTCGCGTCTGTTCCCAGCAAGTACAGTGTATCGGCCTGAAGAGGAGCTACTGTTCTTGTCAGTTTCCTAAGCAGAGTTGAACTAGATATGGCCGTGTGTAGGAAGCACAGTTCTTTTGTTCTGAGCAAGCTCACTGTTCTCGCCCTATAGGAAACACAGTAGAGTAGAAGAGTGCTCTTTTCTCTAAAGCAGAGTGTGTTTCTTGTAAGGTGAGCTAGGTTTTTGTTTCCCAGTCTTAAATGGAGTTGAATCACATGCAGTTTCTGGTCCTACGAGCAAGAGTTGTTTTATGGTAAGAAGAGTCACTATTGCGCTGGAATTGCCATACACAGAACAAATAGCACTGGCGTCTTTTCCCAGCAAGTACAGTGTATTGGACTGAAGAGGATTTACTGTTCTTGTCAGGTTCCTAAGCAGAATTGAACTAGATATGGCCGTGGGTGTAGGAAGCACAGTTCTTTTGTTCTGAGCAAGCTCACTGTTCGGACACCATAAGAAACACATTAGAGTAGAAGAGTGCTCTTTTCTCAAAAGTAGAGTGTGTTTCTTGTAAGGCAAGCTAGCGTTTGTTTCCCAGTCCTAAATGGAGTTGAATCACATGCAGTTTCTGGTCCTAAGAGCAAGAGTTGTTTTCTGGTAAGGAAAGTCACTATTGCGCTCCCCTTGCCATACATAGTGCAAATAGCTCTCACGTCTGTTCCCAGCAAATACAGTGTATCGGACTGAAGAGGAGCTACTGTTCTTGTCAGTTTCCTAAGCAGAGTTGAACTAGATATGGCCCGTGTGTGTAGGAAGCACAGTTCTTATGTTCTGAGCAAGCTCACTGTTCTGGCCCTATAGGAAACACAATAGAGAAGAAGCGTGCTCTTTTCTCAAAAGCAGAGTGTGTTTTTGTAAGGCGAGCTTGCGTTTGTTTCCTAGTCCTAAATGGAGTTGAATCACATGCAGTTTCTGGTCCTACGAACAAGAGTTTTTTTCTGGTAAGGAAAGTCACTATTGCACTCCCATTGCCCTACACAAGGCAAATAGCACTCGCGTCTTTTCCCAGCAAGTACAGTGTATTGGACTGAATAGGAGCTACTGTTCTTGTCAGTTTCCTAAGCAGAGTTGAACTAGATATGGTCCGTGTGTGTAAGAAGCACAGTTCTTTGTTCTGAGCAAGCTCACTGTTTGGACCCCATAGGAAACACAGTAGAGTAGAAGAGTGCTCTTTTCTCTAAAGCAGAGTGTGTTTCTTCTAAGGCGAGCTAGTGTTTTTTTCCCAGTCCTAAATGGAGGGGAATCACATGCAGTTTCTGGTCCTACGAGCAAGAGTTGTTTTCTGGTAAGGAAAGTCACTATTGCGCTCCCATTGCCATACACAGTGCAAATAGCCCTGCCGTCTGTTCCCAGCAAGTACAGTGTATTGGACTGAAGAGGAGCTACTGTTCTTGTCAGTTTCCTAAGCAGAGTTGAACTAGATATGGCCCGTGTGTGTAGGAAGCACAGTTCGTTTTTTCTGAGCAAGCTCATTGTTCTGGCCCTATAGGAAACACAGTAGAGTAGAAGAGTGCTCTTTTCTCAAAAGCAGAGTGTGTTTCATGTAAGGCGAGCTAGCATTTGTTTCCCAATCCTAAACGGAGTTGAATCACATGCAGTTTCTCGTCCTACGAGCAAGAGATGTTTTCTGGTAAGGAAAGTCACTATTGTGCTCCCATTGCCATATACAGTGCAAAGAGCACATGCGTCTGTTCCCAGCAAGTACAGTGTATTGGACTGAAGAGGAGCTACTGTTTTTGTCAGTTTCTTAAGCAGAGTTGTACTAGATATGGCCCGTGTGTGTAGGAAGCACAGTTCTTTTGTTCTGAGCAAGCTCACTGTTCTGGCCACCTAGGAAACACTATAGTGTAGAAGAGTGCTCTTTACTCAAAAGCAGAGTGTGTTTCATGATATTCGAGCTAGCATTTGTTTCCCAGTCCTAAATGGAGTTGAATCACATGCAGGTTCTGGACCTACGAGCAAGAGTTGTTTTCTGGTAAGGAAAGTCACTATTGCGTTCTCATTGCCATACACATTGCAAATATCACTCGCGTCTGTTCCCAGTAAGTACAGTGTATCGGACTGAAGAGGAGCTACTGTTCTTGTCTGTTTCCTAAGCAGACTTGAACTAGACATGGCCCGTGTGCAGGAAGCACAGTTCTTTTGTTCTGAGCAAGCTCACTGTTCTGGCCCTATAGGAAACACAGTAGAGTAGAAGAGTGCTCTTTTCTCTAAAGCAGAGTGTGTTTCTTGTAATTTGAGCTAGCGTTTTTTTTCCCAGTCCTAAATGGAGTTGAATCACATGGAGTTTCTGGTCCTACGAGCAGTGTTGTTTTATGGTAAGAAGAGTCACTATTGCGCTGCCATTGCCATACACAGGACAAATAGCACTGGCGTCTGTTCCCAGCAAGTACAGTGTATTGGACTGAAGAGGATCTACTGTTCTTGTCAGGTTCCTAAGCAGAATTGAACAACATATGGCCGTGTGTGTAGGAAGCAAAGTTCTTTTGTTCTGAGCAAGCTCACTGTTCTGACCCCATTGGGAACACAGTAGAGTAGAAGAGTGCTCTTTTCTCTAAAGCAGAGTGTGTTTCTTGAAAGGCGAGCTAGCATTTGTTTCCCAGTCCTAAATGGAGTTGAATCACATGCAGTTTCTGGTCCTACGAGCAAGAGTTGTTTTCTGGTAAAGAAAGTCACGATTGCGCTCCCCTTGCCATACACAGTGCAAATAGCTTCGCGTCTGTTCCCAGCAAGTACAGTGTATCAGACTGATGAGGAGCTACTGTTCTTGTCAGTTTCCTAAGCAGAGTTGAACTAGATATGGCCCGTGTGTAGGAAGCACAGTTCTTTGGTTCTGAGCAAGCTCACTGTTCTGGCATTTTAGGAAACACAGTAGAGTAGAAGAGTGCTCTTTTTTAAAAGCAGAGTGTGTTTCTTGAAAGGCGAGCTGGCATTTGTTTCCCAGTCCTAAATGGAGTTGAATCACATGCAGTTTCTGGTCCTACAAGCAAGAGTTGTTTTCTGGTAAGGAAAGTCACGATTGCGCTCCCCTTGCCATACACAGTGCAAATAGCTCTCGCGTCTGTTCCCAGCAAGTACAGTGTATCAGACTGAAGAGGAGCTACTGTTCTTGTCAGTTTCCTAAGCAGAGTTGAACTAGATATGGCCCGTGTGTGTAGGAAGCACAGTTCTTATGTTCTGAGCAAGTTCACTGTTCTGGCCCTATAGGAAACACAGTAGAGTAGATGAGTGCTCTTTTCTCAAAAGCAGAGTGTGTTTCATGTAAGGCGAGCTAGCATTTGTTTCCCAGTCCTAAATGGAGTTGAATCACATGAAGTTTCTCGTCCTACGAGCAAGAGTTGTTTTCTGGTAAGGAAAGTCACTATTGCGCTCCCATTTCCATATACAGTGCAAAGAGCACATGCGTCTGTTCCCAGGAAGTACAGTGTATTGGACTGAAGAGGAGCTACTGTTCTTGTCAGTTTCCTAAGCATAGTTGAACTAGATATGGCCCGTGTGTGTAGGAAGCACAGTTCTTTTGTTCTGAGCAAGCTCACTGTTCTGGCCACCTAGGAAACACTATAGAGTAGAAGAGTGCTCTTTACTCAAAAGCAGAGTGTGTTTCATGTAATTCGAGCTAGCATTTGTTTCCCAGTCCTAAATGGAGTTGAATCACATGCAGTTTCTGGACCTACGAGCAAGAGTTGTTTTCTGGTAAGGAAAGTCACTATTGCGTTCCCATTGCCATACACATTGCAAATAGCACTCGCGTCTGTTCCCAGCAAGTACAGTGTATCGGACTGAAGAGGAGCTACTGTTCTTGTCTGTTTAAGAAGCAGACTTGAACTAGACATGGCCCGTGTGTAGGAAGCACAGTTCTTTTGTTCTGAGCAAGCTCACTGTTCTGGCCCTATAGGAAACACAGTAGAGTAGAAGAGTGCTCTTTTCTCTAA